>NC_134856.1:94677307-94842307 GCF_049852395.1 Peromyscus maniculatus bairdii | reverse complement strand
GCATCCCCTATGCTGGCTGCAAGAGGAGCACTTGCTCCTAATGGCTGAGTCATCTATCTCTCCAACCCTGTAGCCAAGAGCAGATAGCCTCTGGCAGCTGCATCTTCTACTGATGTGTGCACAGGCATTTTCCTCTATGTGGTTGAGAGCCTTAGGTTCATGCTTGCCAAGTGTTCTAGTTTCCTTTCTGTTGCTGTGATAAAACACTTAGACCAAGAGCAACTTGAGGAGGAAAGGGATTATGTGGCTTTCACTACCTTGTCACTGTCCATCACTGAGGGAAGTCGGAGCAGGAACTCAAACAAGAACCTGGAGGTAGGAACGATGGAGGAGTGCTGCTGGCTCCCTCTCTGGCTTTCTCAGCTGACTTTCTTACATGGGCTGGGACCACTTACTGAGGGATAGTGCCACCCATAGTGGGCTGGGCCCTCCTCTATCAATTAGCAGTCAAGTAAATGTCTTGTAGACATAACCACAGGCCAATCTCATGGAAGCAATTCTTCAACTGAAGTTTCCCTTTTCCAGGTCACTCTAGTGGTGTTAAGTTGTCAATAAAAAAAATAGCCAGGACAGGAAGATAAATACAAAACTAGGCTTTGTCCTAGCTTGGGGAGTCATTGGTAAGTTGTAAAAATAAATGAAAGGATGGAAATTTTGGTGGTGTTGGTATAGTCCAAAGGGGTCAGTAATAGGGAAAGCTTTAGAAGTAAATAAATGCAATTAAAACTAAGGCTATGGGAGAAGGAAGGCTACGTGTCTGTGCTCTTACCATGGACTTCTACACGTTAATATCACTTTTTGAGGCTGTAAAGAATTCAATTTGGTTAGAAATTCCAAGTATTATTCCCAAGTCATCAGGCTCATTGCTCACACTTCTCTGATCCATCTGGAGCTTTCTCCTTTGCTGCTAAATGATGTGGCAAATTGATATTTCTGCAACAGCATGGAGGGAAAAAAAAAGCCTAACTTGTTTTTGATTTATGCACCGAATTTTCATGCTCTGGGGCATAGATAATTCAGCGCTGCCTGGAAATGAAGGAGAATGTATTCAAAGTCATGTGGGGATTGGATAATACTGTTGGGTCGAATGTTATTTGTATGACTTTGGCAATGATTGATTTACCAAACTTTCATTATTTCCAGATGAGGTTGTTCATATACTTATGTGTAAGTGACTCTTGGAGTATACAGTTGATATGTACTTGCTTGTGTCACAAAGCACTAAATGACATTCACTTTCATGCCCTAAAGAGAGCAGAGATTATTCCAAAAGGTCACCTGCTTAGGATGGAAAGAGCTTTGCCTTGAGATTGAGGAAACTTGGTAATTACAGCCTCAACAAAGCCTATGCAATCTTAAGTATACAATGTATTCATGCTTGGCTTCCCCCACCTCATTAAGGTTGGCATATAAAAGTTATCAACTGACTTAGTCCATTTTGAATTACTATAATAAAATGCCCAAGGTTAAGTAATTTGTAAAGAGGTTTATTTAGTTCACAGTTCTGGAGGACTGATGCAATAATACCATCATTGGTTTCTGACAAAAATCTCATAGCAAAGGTTTAACATGGTAAGAAAGAAGAAAAACAACACGCCTAGAAAGCTGAATTCTAAAACAATCCACACTCAAGATATAACCAATGAAGTCCATTAGAGACCTAATCCAGGCACTAGAGCCTAAGTCTAGTCGTTTGAGACAAACACAAATAATCTCATCCCTTGAGACAAAGACAGGTTGGTGAGTCCCTCAGGAATTCAGTGCTTTCTTTCAGGCCACACCACTTCTCAAACCTGTTATTTGGGGACCAAACCTCAATCACACTGAAAGCATAGTCTTGACTAATGTGTTGTTAAATAGATGATGAGCTAGTTATGACTCTGCATGTTTGCCTGTCTGGGTCTCAGTTTTCTCAGTTGTGAAATAAGAGCACCACGAATGTCCCTAAACAGCACTAAAGTCTGTAACACAAGCCTTGAGACAGTTCAGTATATTTAATTATCATTTGCCTCATTCTGATAAAAAACACTATCTGTGGATTGAGATTAATTAGAAAACCTTCCCACTGACTTGTCCATGATGATGAATCTGACTAAGACAACCTCAATTAAAAAAAATAAAACTCACTTGTAAATACTAATAGAGTATTTGCACAGAAGAGACAATATCAGTACCAATAAACAAAATATTTTTCTTACTTTTTTGTGTTTACTTTGTGTGTCTGTGCATGTGTACAGGTCTGTGTGTGACGTGGCACACATGTGGAGGTAAGGGGACAATTTCTATGAGTCAGTTATCTCTTTCCAACCAGGGGCCAAATTCAGGTTGTCAGGCTTGGTAACAAGAGCCTGTACCTACTGAGCCAGTTCCCTGGTCCGAAAATAAAATGCTGTTTTCTTAAAAATAAGATGTTTTGGTCAAATGTTAAAAGATATGACTCATGACCTTGATCTTTTAGGTTTTATTTTCAATTTAATTAAAGAAATTAAATTTGGCCTTACTAGATGGGTTTCCTACTGTAAGGTGTTCAGGTAATATGAAGGAAAGGGGGCACAGGCTCCACCCACAGGAGGCTTAAGAAGCTCAGAGGAGGTGTGCTGCTATATGGTGAGATGCAGGCTCAGTATGATGAGTTTACTTTAGTAATGTGTCCTGGAGTATATTTCTGAAGATCATATTTGTTGTATTGTCTCCACTAGAAGACCCAGAATAGTGCCTCGGAACCTCCCAAGGGAACTGAGTGGCAGTCCCTGAGGATAGATGTTGGTGTACTGGGAAAAGCTGAAGTCTCCGGAGAAGACTAGGAGCTCTTGGTCTCTGATGTAGCTTTTTTTTTAAAAAGGGTTGGTTTAGACAACTTACCTAGACAATCGCCTAGCTGGTAAAGATAGAACAGGGGTAATTGTCCTTGGTATCCATGAGGGACTAGTGGAGGCTCTTATAAAATGGCACATGTAATCTTTGTACAAAACCTAACTCATGTCCTCTAAGATACTTTAAATCATCCCTAGATTACCTGTACATATAATACAATGAAAATAGTTGTTATGTACCCTTAGGAAATAGTGACAAGAAAAATGCCTGTGCGTGTTTAGCACATACAAATTTCCTCTAAAGTAGGACTGGGTACATAATACCCATAATAAGGAGGGCCACCATGTATTCAGACCCTTTCTTACATGAAATCCCTGATATAGAGGGAGGCTGTGTACTCAGACCCTTTGTTTCATGGAACGCTTCATAGAGAGGACCACTTTTTCTATTTTGTGTCTTCGAAAGAGACTGTTCAGGGGCTGATATGATAGCTCAGTAAAGTCTTTGCAGTGCAAGTACAAAGACTTTAGTTAAGTGCCCAGAATGCATGCAGAAAGTGGGGTATGGTGGCATCTACTTGTAAGCCCATGTCCTCTTACTTCTCTGTGGTGATAAAACACCATGACCAAGACGTTTATATAAGAAAGCATTTGATTTGGCTCATGGTTTCAGGGGGTTAGAGACAATGATTGTGGAGCAAAAGAATAGCTGAGAACCGGTAAAACAGCAAAGCTCTGGCTAAGAGAAGTGGAGTCTTGGTTACCAGGGGTGGGGTAGGGTAATGGCTTGAAGTTGGTCAAAGACTACAAATTTTCAGTTACAGAGAATGAAATGACCTGGGAGTTTAATGAAACTATAGTCACAATGTGGATTTAAGGTTTACTGGGGATATACCCCACATCTGCAGTGTCATACCATGCATTAAAGAAACCATAGACAGGGATGGGTATATCAATAGCTGTAGTAATTGAGTTAGTACATCAAAATACAGACTGCACAGATATTCAGCTTCAACAAAAATGAAGCACTATAGTTTCCAGCACTATGTATGCTTGGCATGAGTCAGTTCAGATCTCCTATGGCTGCTGTTCCTGAGACACGGGAGCTGAGGTCCTTTATCTACTGAGAGTGGGCAGTAGCGCAGACTTGGAGAATTTTGATGTTAACCACTCCTGGCCAGGAAGAAGGGTCAATGGGGACCTTCTCTGATCCAGCTGTGTTGATGAATGAATGGATGGTCAGAATAGAGCCCCTTGCGAACTCCAATTTGAAAAGCTTTGCAATTGCATTTGGCTCTTTTCAAAACTTCTTATCCTTCTGCAAGCAATGCATCAGTCTTATAAAAAGATATTGGGATTTCCCTCTGAGCTGCATATGACAAAGTAGATCCTGCCAACTTCCGTGGGCATCCCTCCCTGTCTAAACTAGTTGTGTTGCATGGCTCACAACTGCCTCTAACTTCAGTTCCAGGGGAATTTGTCACCCCCTGCTGGCCTCCATGTGCACCTGCACTGATGAGGTGAACACACACACACACACACACACACACACACACACACACACACACATATATATATATATATATATATATATATATATATATATATATATATATATACATGTATACAGGCAAACATTCAGATGCATAAATAAATCTTTCAAAAGAACGTCAGTCACTGGCAAAGATATAAATTGCACCTCTGTCGTAGAAAGCTCAGCTGCTTATTTTGAGTATTTTCCCCAAAATTTTGTCTTCCTTATAAAAGTGTAAGGAATATATTGATATTCATAAGAAAAGTAATAGAGCAGGGATGTAGCTCAGTTGATAAGAGGGTTTGCCTAGCATGCAGGAAGCCCTGAGATCAATCACCAGTGCCTCATAAGACAGATGCTGGTAATCCTAGCAGACCCCAGGAGGCAGAGGCAGGAGGATCAGAAGTTCAAAATCAATATTGGCTACATATTAAGTTCAAGGCTAGCCAGGATCACTGACTTTTTCTCCAAAACAAGTAAAATTCAGATACTCACTGAATGAAGGTGAATCAACTCAGAAATGAGTTTCTTTTGGACCTGAATTAAATGGAACAAGAGTTGCCTCCAAATGTTTTCTTTCCCTCTCATTTAACAATTTTTCATTCGTGCAGAATAGATCTGTATTTTAAACTTCAAATTGTTTATTGCCCATTTGTCTTAATGCAAATGTCCTGAAGTTAAATGGGGGCTGAAGAATCTATTGTTAATTCAAACTCATACCAGTACAGATTTACTTTCCTTGGCCAAAACAACAATTCAGTAATGAATTTTTAGTTAGTATGCTGTAACAAGAAGATCAAGTCTTTTCTTACTCTTTTGAGAGCCCTCTTTTTTCCTGCAAGGTGCTTTCATCTGCACACGTGTGCGTGTGCGTGTGCGTGTGCATTCTTGTCAACCATACCACTAGAACAAGCTTGCTTTTTGTTCAGGGGCAGGGGCAGAAGTCAGCATATTTGTAATCTGGACCACATGAAATAAGGATGATGGCCTTAGAAGGATCCTGAAATAACACTGTGATCCACCCTGTGTGTGTGTGTGTGTGTGTGTGTGTGTGTGTGTGTGTAGAGGACAACCTTGGACTTGATGCTCAGGCACCTTCCACCTTTTGTTTGAGATAGGGTTTCTTATTGACCTGGTGCTTCACCTTGTAGCCCAAGCTACCTGGCTTGCCACCTCTAGGGTTCCACCAGCCTCCATCTCCCATCTCCCCACTAATGAGATCACTAGTGTGTATAATCACGCCCATCCTTTTGTGTAGGTTCCAGTGATTGGAACTCAGGTCCTCATGCTCTTGAGGCAAGTACTTTTACCCACTAAGCCATCTCCACAGCCCCTCACTGTCATGAATTTCTAGACATGTGGATTTGTTGATAATGTAGGTATTCATATATTTATTGTCACTAAAATATATGAAGTATTTATTTGAAAGTTCACCTCATCCTGGCCTCTGTGGGACCAGGAAATTAGAATAGCCAATAAATAGCCTGTAAAAGCAGACAGCTCATCAAGTTCTGAAAATTTGAGAGGGTACAGATTAGAAACTATGTTCTTTGAAGGATAATTGAAACAAAGCATTTGGTAAGGAAAGCTCAGAAAACCCATGCTTCTGCTCTTCTCTTACTAAGGCATATAGGTGCCTCCTCCATCCTCCTGTAAAATTTGCATGGTTTTTTCAACTATTAGACTTCCCTCCCTTCTTCACTGAGGTTCCTTCTGACTTGCTGGGTGAGTATCAGCTCCCACTTATTCAGTTCACATCGACCCAGAACACGGCCCTCACTCCTTCATCTCCATGACATCACTGCTTCTTTTGTGGATCTCTTGTTTGGAAACCTAGATCATTGTGAGACTCTAAGATGGAGGGGTGGTTTTAGGCTGCATCTGCCTGTGTGTTGTATGGCTTGTGTTCAGTATGTTGTTATTTAACATGAATAAATAGTAGTGGCTATTTATTTCATATTGAAGACTGACATGGTACTGGCATACTGAATAGAGCTCATACAATAATGATGGCCTGCTACCTGTGGCCATTTACTTTTCAGACTCTGTATTAAGCACCTTTTATGTATAGTCTCCTTCTATTCATTAAAAATGTATGACATTTATTTATTGCATGTGCATGTGTGCATGTCATAGCACACATATGGAGGCCTGGCAGGCATCAGCTCTTCTACCATATGGTTCGCTCAGATTGAAGTCAGGTCACCTGAAGCCTGGCTTTTCTAGTAGTCACTGGGTGGTTGACAATCACTTAAACTGAGAGGTAGGAATGATACTGGAGCACACAGGGGCTCTAGCAAGGAATAAGTACATTCACACTTGTAAAGTGTATTCTGTCATTGTTATTTAGCCTTTCTTATACCAGGGTAGTGGAAAAAACAATAAGTGATGTTTTTTTTTTTACCATTATGATCTGAAATTACAGGGCAGACATAATAGCTGAGGGGATGGTAGCTTATTAATAAATGATGGAAGTGTCAAAGGAATCTGAAAATTAAGTGAAGTGAGAGAGCTAGGTCTCTGTGAGCATAAGTAACAGCAGAAATATCTGGCATTGTGCTGTTTAATTAAATGGATGAAGGAGGGAAATAGAAGAGGGAGGGAGAAGGTGAAAGAAGAAGGAAAAAGGAAGTGAAGAAGAAACAGAAATATGGAGAGGAAGAAGGGGAGTAAGGAAGGGAGGGGTGAGGAGGGGCAGTGGAGGGAAGGAAAGGGAGAGGCAAGGGGAAGGAAGTACAGACACAGAACACTCCAAGTAATATATGCATAGTTCAGAGAGAAGAATCTGAAATGCTTGAGCTATATGTCCATCCAAAGCTAAGTTCTGGGCTTACAAAGGGGCTCAGCAAGTCAGGGTGTTGGCTTCTGAGCCTGACAACCTGAGTTGATCCCCGAGACTCCCACAATTTTTCCTCTGATCTCCATATGTGCATCATGGCAACACACACCACACAGACACACAGACAGACACACAGAGGCCACACACCCCAAGCAAAGCAAGCAACCAACAAATAAGAGCCCAGTTTAGTTCTGTGCATAAAGGCCAAAAGAGCTTCCTGGCATACCCTGGGGTGCTGCACACAGTCCAGTGGTTGTAGTAACTGACATGAGAGTCAGTTCTGGACCCAAAGTTGGCATTTTTACAGGCTAAACTTGAGGAAGACCTGTGAACAGTTTTAATAGACTTCACATATGTAGTAGTCTGTGAACAGTTTTGTGGGGATTATCCCTACAGGGACATCTTTGGTCTGATGACCAGCCATCATATTTCCTCATGGCAGAAATATTAATATAGACATGTCCCAGAGGCACATCCAAGTGGGGAAGGAATTGACAGAAGCTATGCATTAGTCAGAAGAAGTCAAATAGAAGCAAAAATCAGGCCAAGTGACTGACAGTGGAAGAAGGTGTAGACAGACAGATGTAGTCCTAGACCTTAAGGCTTGGGAGCCTCAGATTTTGTACTCCACCCCAGGGACTTGGGTAGAGATAGCCAAGACACTTGATGTGCAATCCTGCTGTGGCTTGGTCTTGGAAGCAAACAACCCTCCCCTAAGTTCCTAGGTATAGGAGCAAATGGAGCAGCTGCTGTTTATGATCATCATGCCCCTGTTCCATGGCATACTAACGGTCTATTTAATTCTATTGCCTGTTAGCTAGAGGCATTTCTGTATTGACAGTACAGAAGGCCATGAGACGCAAACACAACTCACTTGACTGCTTACTCCTCCTCAGTGATGAGGTGAGGGTTCTTAGAGACATGGGTGAGGCCTTGTGTTCTTAAACCCGAGTGAAGTCTCAGGCTTCCAACAGGAGAATGCTCATTATCAAGGAAATGAAATTGGGACAGAAATGTATGTAGTTCCCCTTGGCAGAAACCTAAGGGAAACAGAGAGGCAGGAATGGCCATAGCACCCCCACAGCTGAGTTTTCATAGCTGATGTGATTCTCACTTTAAGAGTCATCCTTGTTAAAATAGGAGTTGCTTAAAAAAGGCTTTCAACTTCAGAGAAGAATTAGTTAATACAGACTAGACAAACCTTCTGACTACTTTTTCTAATTTAATTAAGTAGGAATATGCCAGAGTATTTATTAAACAAATTCATAGAAAGGTCAGTTGATTTTTATTGCAAGTTTAGAATATTTAAATATCTCCCTCTCTATAATCTCATTCTTGGGATTATTTTGTACAAATATCAATAAAATATTCTCCTTTACAAAATTACTCACCTTTCCTATCAGTATAATTGTGGTTTCAAGTGTTAGTGGAAGGTTCTAGAATAAGTCACCATGGAGCTACCTAGCTGCCTATGAGAGAGTTGGATGGGAAGTGTTGGCACGTGGTCTTAAAAATTTAGAATGTGACAGATATGGATCTGTTTGCAGTATTCTACATGTTGACATCCAGTTATGCAGCACCATTTGTTGAAGATGCTTTCTTTTTTCCATTGTACAGTTTTGGCTTTTTTTGTAGAAAATCGTATGTTCATAGGTGTGCGGATTAACGTCAGGGTCTTCAGTTTGGTTTCATTGGTCCACATGTCAGTTTTTATACCAGTACCATGCTGTTTTTATTACTGTAACTCTATAGTAGAGCTTGAAGTCAGGGATCATGATGCCTCCATAGGTTGTTTTATTGTACAGGATTCTTTTGGCTATCCTGGGTTTTTTGTTTTTCCATATGAAGTTGAGTATTGTTCTTTCCAGGTCTGTGAAGAATTATGTTGGGATTTTGATGGGGACTGCATTGAATCTACAGATTGCTTTTGGTAAGATTGCCATTTTTACTATGTTGATTCTACCTATCCATGAGCAAGGGAGATATTTCCATTTTCTGACATCTTCTTCAGTTTCTTTTTTTAGGGACTTAAAGTTCTTATCATACAGGTCCTTTGCTTGCTTAGTTAGAGTTACCCCAAGGTATTTTATATCATTTGTGGCTATTATAAAGGGTGACGTATCTTTGATTTCTTTCCCAGCCTCTTTGTCATTTGTATATAGGAGGGCTACTGATTTTTTTGAGTTAATCTTCTATCCTGCTACATTGCTGAAGGTGTTTATAAGCTGTATGAGTTCCTTGGTCAAATTTTTGGGGTCACTCATGTGTACTCTCATGTCATCTGCAAATAGTGAAAGCTTGACTTCTTCCTTTCTGATTTGTATCCCCTTGATCTCCTTATGTTGTCTTACTGCTCTGGCTATAACTTCACTATATTGAATAAGTACGGGGAGAGCAGACAGCCTTGCCTTGTTCCTGGTTTTAGTGGAATCACTTTGAGTTTCTCTCCATTTACTTTGATGTTGGCTGTTGGCTTGCTATAAATTGCCTTTATTATGTTTAGGTATGTTCCCTGTATTCCTGATCTCTCCAAGACCTTTATCATGAAGGGGTGCTGGATTTTGTCAAATGCCTTTTCAGCATCTAGTGAGATGATCATGTGTGTTTTTTTCTTTCAGTTTGTTTATATGGTATATTACATTGATAGATTTTCATAAGTTGAACCACTCTTGCATCCCTAGGATGAAGCCTACTTGATCATGGTGGATAATTGTTTTGATGTGCTCTTGGAATCTGTTTGCCAGTATTTTATTGAGTATTTTTGCAATGGTCAAGAGAAAGCCTGAGCTGACCTACTCTGGTGATCGGACGGCCAAACCCTCTAACTGTCATGATAGAACTCTCATCCAGTGACTGATGGAAGCAGATGCAGAGATCCACGGCCAAGCCCCAGGTGGAGCTACAAGACTCCAACCAGCCAGAGAGAGGAGAGATTATATGATCAAGAGATATTGAGACCATGATTGGAAAAAGCACAGGGACAAATAGCCAAACTAGTGGAAACACATGAACTGTGAACCAATAGCTGAGGAGGCCCCATGGAACTGGATCAGACCCCCTGGATAAGTGAGACAGTTGATTAGCTTGAACTATTTAGGAGGCCCCCAGGCAGTGGGACTGGGACCTGTCTTTAGTGCATTAGCTGGCATTTTGGAACATAGGACCTAGGCTGAGACATTTTGCTCAGCCTTGGTATAGGGAGGAGGGTACTGGACCTGCCTCAACTGAATCTACCAGGCTGAGCTGACTCCCCAGGGGAGACCTTACCTCGGAGGAGATGGGAATGGGGGGTGAATGTCCGGAAGGCTGGGAGTTGGGAGGAGGGAGGACAGGGGAATCCATGGCTGATATGTAAAATTAAATTAATTATAAAATGAAAATATAAAAAAAGAAATTTAGAATGTGTAAGTTGGGTAGAGTGGGGTGGGGCGGTGGTTGAGGGGAGAGCAAGAGAAGGGCAGAGAGGAGAGGGGAAGAGAGAAAGACGCAGGCAAACTATGGTCAATCTTACTCTCAACTCAATCTTGTCAGGTTTCAGAGTCTATAGAGGGTCAGACCTATTTAGTCCTTAGAAGGAAAGGAGGGAGAGAAAGAGGAAGCTTGCTTGTGTAAGACAACACAACTCAGCACAGCTCAACCCAGCTCAAGTCAGGAGACTGCTCCTCAACCTAAAATGTATACTGCAACATTAAATGCAAACTAGAGAATCAATTAAGCCATAGTGGTACTCTGGCTCAGTCTGTGGAGTGTTCTAGATGAGTCTATGGGGGTGTTTCAGCTGAGTTATGGGATACTCTGGGACTTTCCTAGGTCCTTAAAGACATTTTCAAAAAGAGAGGTTTGCTGGGAGCTGCTTGCCTCTGTCCTGTTGCTGGCTCCCAGGCCATAGCAGACAGATTGGGAGTTTTCCTTCACCTGACACTGTGGTCAGAGAGCTGGGATTCAACCCTGTTATTGGTTCTGAGTCTTTGGACAGACTTCAGTTTTTCTCGGTCTTGGTTTATCTTTACAATCTTGCTCTGCATAGGGACAATATATGAATATACACTGTCATTGTCATGATCCAAATTGCTGCACTGTTTGCATTATGGTTTCATCCAGTGCTCAGACAATCCACTCTCTGTCAATTTGGGTACTGGGGAACAAGTGTGATAATGCAGAAGAACATTCTAGATATGGAGTGAACATATCTAGAATATGTTCATTGCTGTCTAATCTTTCTGCTACAAGACACATCTGGACAAATTTGAAAATTTATCCTCAAGCTGCTTATAGCTTCTCATAGGCACACTGTAATGAGTAATTCCCCAACTACAAACCAAGCACCATGTGCCCTAGCCACCCTGACAGAGATGGAAAAGATACAGGGAAGAAAAGGACAATTTGCTCTCCACCCTAGGTCCTCAAGGATTCATGATGACCATATTAGACAAAGAGGCAGTGGCCTTAGTATCAGTAATATCCTGTAGGTAGGCTTGACTTGGGATCTTGGGATTTGCTTGGGGGTCAGTGAGGCAGGGTGTGCATGCCAGCTCTTCCCCAGCACTTCCTTTACAACATTTGGATTAATTCAAACTTCAGTGTGTGGTATAAGGTGATTTCTGGTGTTGAGCAGCTCCTTGCTGTGTAGCAAATCTGCTGAGTGCTGAATTTACCATTTGCCTTCCACCAGAGCATAGAGAAAATACTAATGTATTTGACTGGGCTACTCGGGGAAGTTACAGTCACATCTGTCTGCTATGAGGCAATTCTGGACAAATAAGAAATCTTATCCTAAAACTGATTGTAGCTTCCTGTGACAACACTGTAGAGAACTAATCCCACAGATATGAACCAAGTACCATGTGCCTTAGCTGCCATTTTAAAACTTATTTTCTTTATTGGGAATTACATATATACATGCAGTGAAATAGGATTTTTTGTTTTGTTTTCACTAAAGTACTGTAAAGAGTTTTGATGAGTGAGAAAAGATAAGATATACTAAAGAAATGAAATAGGGATGATAGTGAGAGAGATGACAGAGAAATAACAAGAGAGTGGGAAGACAGAGGCAGTGACAGATGATGGTAGAAATAGAGATGATATCAGAATGGGGATGATGTTAGAGAAGTAGTTGATGGCAGAGAAGAAAGTGATGCTGGAGAAATGACAAGAAGTGGACAATATCAGATATAGAAATGATTGAGAACAATGAAATCCTAACATGGGGCTGGCAGAGGGGGATATGATGAAAATATAGATGGTATATAATGGTAGAGGTAGATTGAGAAGCATTCACAAACAGTAGGAACTACTCAGATTGGCTGTGAATTTCCTTGAGTGCACAGCAGGTATATTGGAATCAAAATATCTCTCTCCATCTAGAACCAGAGGTTCAGGCATCAGGGAGTTCTGGTAGAGTTTAGAGAGATGTGTGAAGGATACAGGTCTTTGCTACCCAAAGATCCAACTGCATAAGTAAACTCCTACATTTTCCCAGGAAAGAAAACCCAACTCCAATCATGTGGTTATCAAAATTTTAAGGTAATAGTGTCAAATACAAATATGCAAGTCTACCTTGATTACAAATAAGACATAAATTAAATCTCCTGTATATCTGAGTTAATTTTCACATGTACTGTAGGTTGTAGCCCTGGTTGACTTTTTTTTGCCTGTAGATGTGTGTCTGTCCTATACCATTTTTTTGCATTATTTATTTATTTAGCCATCTATTTATTTATTTATTTATTTATTTATTTCCTATGGATATTGCAGTTCATTTGATAAAACAGAATTTCAGGTTTTTCTTTTCTACCATACCTGCCATTGAACTGTTAACTGAATATACTTGTCCAAAGGCAATTGATCATGTATGTGAAGGTTATTTCTAGCATAACCCTTTTAGTCTGTGGATCTGATTATCCTTTCCAGTAGAGCAAGATCTTCATTGCTATATTACTATACATAGTAATGAATCAATTTGTAATATAATACATACATAATTAAATTGTACTTGGCTCTTATTTAAGGTGTTTTTGGTTGTTTCTTTTTTTCTACCAAGCTTCTTTACATTTTCATAAGACTTTTTAAATTTCTTTATTTTATTTATTATTTTTATTTTAGCACAAGGCTTAAATTGATGCAAAATAGTGAGTTGAATTTTTACAAGGGACTGTATTGATTCTGTAGTTTGATTTATAGGTTATGGCCATCTTTACAGTACTAACTCTTTTCATCTATGAATATGGGTTATTTTTAGAAAATGTTTTATTAAATTTAAATTTTATTTTTGTATACATGAGCATACCCACTGAAACCAGAATCCCCTGGAGTTACAGGCAGCTGTGAGCTGCCTGATGGGGGTGCTGGGAGCCAAGCTTCAGTCCCCTGGGAGAGCAGCAAACTCAACTCCTGAGTCATCTCTCTAACCCCTAGAAATAGATTTGAATATTTTCTCAGTTCCATTTTCTTTTTCGCTCATTACAATGACAATAACCAATTTACATAATTTTGACATATGTGGATGTTGTTACTGATAACATCTGTCTGCTTTCCAAGTTCAAAAATTTGCTCTACTAGAATCTTCTTTGACTTTGAGTATCACAGACACCTGTTAATGAACTATAGAAAGATAGCTCTGCTGGAGAATTCCATGTAATATCTTATTTGTAGAAATGATGTGATAATTTGGCCCTTGTAGCACTTACATGATTCTGTAGAAACACAACAGCTAGTTGTGGTGGTATTGTGTTCCCCAAAATATTGTGTACCTTAATAAACTTATCTGGGGTCAGAGAACAGAAAAGCCACTAGTTAGGCAGTGATAACACACGCCTTTAATCCTAGCATTCCAGAGGCAGAAATCCACCTGGGATCTCTGTGAGTTCAAGGCCACATTGGAAACAGCCAGGCATGGTGACACACACCTTTAATCCCAAGAAGCAAGCTTTTAATCCTAGGGAGTGATGGTAGAAAGCAGAAAGGTATATAAAGCGTGAGGACCAGAAACTAGGAGCATTTGGCTGGTTAAGCATTTGGCTGGTTAAGCATTTTGGCCTGGTTAAGCATTTGACTGGTTAAGCTTTCAGGCTTTGGAGCAACACAGTTCAGCTGAGATTCATTCTGGATGAGGACTCAGAGGCTTCCAACCTGAGGAAACAGGACTAGCTGAGAAGCTGACCAGGTGAGGTTAGCTGTGGCTTGTTCTCTGATCTTCCAGTTCACCCCAATAACTAGCCTCGGGTTTGATTTTATTAATAAGAACTTTTAAGATTCATGCTACAGCTAGTAGTTACGAAGTATTTACTATGTATAATATACTAATGCGGAAGTGCTATATTAGCTATTGTTCATTATTAATCAATGTGAGACACATGACGAATATTCCATTTAATAAAAAAGTTTTCAGAGAGCTGGACAAACTTTTTCTGAATCATGTGACTTAGATCTGTGGCTGCAGAAATGAACAAGTAGATGGCTGAGGGTGTTTCCCAGAAGATATGAGACCACCTGAAAAAACCTCCCATACTGGCAAAATCTATTTCCTGTTAAAAACCATGAGGATATCTTACCAGTGTTCACAGACCTATCTATGAATACACTTTTATAATGTCATCACAGTATAGACACCTTTAAAAATAGTTACTTATTTTAATTTTATGTGTATGAGTATTTGACTGCATGTATGTATATGCCTGGTACTATAGAGGCCAGAAACATCAGATCTCTTAGAACTAGAGTTACAGATAGTTGTTGTTGTTGTTTTGTTTTGTTTTTTGTTTTTCAAGACAGGGTTTCTCTGTGTAGCTTTGTGCCTTTCCTGGAACTCGCTTTGGAGACCAGGCTGGCCTCGAACTCACAGAGATCCACCTGCCTCTGCCTCCTGAGTGCTGGGATTAAAGGCGTGCGCCACCACTGCCCGGAGCTGTAAGCCAACATGTGGGTGCTGGCAATGGGACTTGGGTTCTCTACAAAAGAGCAGTAAGGACTCTTAACCACTAAGCCGTCTCTTCAGCCACAAGATTATTTTACAAATAACTATTTTATACAATATGAATGGACTTCTGAAAAGGGGTTGTAAGGAAATTAAACAAATGCTAGACTTTAAGTTCAGTGAAGTTCTTACAGTTTTCTTCATATATATCTTACAAATGCTTTGATGTATTTATAACTATTTCTTATGTGCTAATATAGATAGTATTTGTGTTTCTGATTTCAAAATCCAATAATTCATTGTTGACTTATATAAAAAAATCAGTTGACTTTTCTGTCTTCTCTACAGACTTGCTGCAATTGTATATTAACCTTAGTATAATTTTTTGTTACTGAGTCTGGGGTTCTTCTACATGGTCAAGTATATATACCTGAAAACAAAGGCAGTGCTATATCTCCTATCTCAGCATGCACACATCCAGTTTCCTTTTCTTGTCATATTCTGTTGGCTTCACTTTCAGAGCTCTGTTTAACAGGAGGGGTGAGAAGACACACAGCACCTTAGTCTTAGAGAGAGACTATTAAGTTCTCTCCATGAAGTGTGATTTCATTTTAGTTATATTGGTGATGTCCTAAATTAAGATGAAATATCCTCTATTATACTTTTTGATAGTTATTTAAAATCACAAATTAACACTCAAATTTTTTAAATGCATCTATTAATATAATAACTTCTTAGCCTTGTAGATATAATATAGTATTGATTTTGGACTTTAAATAAGCATCAAATGCCTAGAATAATTAACACATGGTCATGTTTGTTGCATAATTATTTTAATATAGTACTGTATTTATATTCTCATATTCAAGAGATTTAGGCTATGCTTTTCCTTTCTGGAATATATTTTGGGTTTTGCATGAGAATAATACTAATCTCAGAATGAGTTAGAAAGTATTCTTTCTGCTTCTGTTTTCTGAAAGATATTAAAATACAGACAGTTTATATCATTTCTTCCTAAAGGAAGACCATTTAGGCTTGCTGCTTTTGCTGGGGAGTTGTTAATTGCCTATTCCACATCTTCAATATCTATAGTGTGATTCTGATTTGCATTAGCTACTTCTCTTTGCATAGATTTTGGTAGGTTGTATCTTCCTCAGAATTTATTAAATTTCACCTTTGAAATGTGTAGGTACAGAGTTATATCTAATATTCCTTTATTATCTATTGAATGCCAACAGGCCAATAGGACTATTATAATGTATAAGAGAAGATGTGCCAGTATATAAAAGCAAGGAGTAATGAAGTACCAGTCCTTCAGCTGACAGGTATTTATGAATCTATATATCCCAGGCCCTGCTTAAGGCACAGCAGCAAATCTCTACCATGTCCTGACTTTAATTCTTCTGGGTACACAATAGTAGGGAAACCTTACAAACTGCATAAGTAGCTCCCAGCACAACTGAGATCATCCCCAAGCATTACATGTGATGCGGAACCTTTTCCAAACATGATGCTTCATGCTTAGGATACCCTTGTGCAGCATATCGCCCACTGAGTAGATAAAATTAAACTCAGAGGAAATGAGTCAAGCCCAAACTCTTACAAGTGCTAATTGGAAAACCCAACATTTTAACAAAGCCTAATGTCTCAGCTTCTTCCCTGAGTGATCCAATGTTTACAAAAGTTATTCTGATGTTAACAGTTATTCCAGACAGCAGCAACTTTCTTAGAGGTCTCCTTATCAAGATTTTAAAACTGGCTTTCTCAAGTACAACACACTTTGAAATTTTCAGGGAGTTTTAATTTCATCTAATGAGAGAGGAAATGGCTAGATCTATTATTTAGAATGATTAGAGCTGTGGGAGTACTCCAAGCAAATCTTTTGAAACTGATAAAAAACACGCTCAGCTCTGACAGGGTTCATCAATTTGTTCCATCACTCCAAAGCTCCCCCTTATTTGCTGTGACATCTCCAAACTGTCCAGAGAATCAGGCCGTTAGAGTGGCTCCTTTCATCAGATATCTCCAGAGACATGTCAATCTGAGATTATGTAATTTCTTTAATTTTAATCCATATGACACTCACCACAGACCCTTTGGAAGATGACATCACTTGAGGTTGATCCTCTGGTTAGAATCAACACTTGCTGGGTGATTTTTAATATCAATAAACATGAAAGGCTGAAGTTTTACTTTTTTAAAGATGGAATATTGTTTATATGTATATATGTCTTTGTGTGTGCACAGGTGACTGCAGGTGTCTTTAGAGGTCAGAAGAGGGCACCAGATCCCCTAGAGCTGGGGTTATAGGTGGTTGTAAGATGATAATGTGGGTTCTGGGAACCAAACTCTCATCCTCTTCAAGAGCAGCAGGTTTTTTTTTTTTTTTAATGCTAAGCTCTCTATCCAGTCCCTTATCTTTGCTCTTTATATCTTTGCTCTTTACCAAAGAGGAGTAACCACCTTTAGATATTTACTAAAGTATAGACTTTGAATGTGTAAATTCAGCTATAATCTCACACTGAAATTTTTTTATCATTGAGTTCATTGGTTCAGTTTTATAATATTTTTATATATTTAAAATTTGATTTCATAGTGATTTTTCCTCACAAATATTTAATAGAGACATGACTTTAGAAAATATTACCACACATCTGTAGATGTAACCAACCGTTTTATTAAAGAAACACAGTACCAATGCAAAGAAGAAAACCAAGAGATCAGAGCTAAGAGCCTTACCGCCTGCTGCAGCTAGCCTCTTCAGCCAAGAGAC
Source organism: Peromyscus maniculatus bairdii (assembly GCF_049852395.1). NCBI lineage: Eukaryota > Metazoa > Chordata > Mammalia > Rodentia > Cricetidae > Peromyscus > Peromyscus maniculatus. The sequence goes on along the minus strand of NC_134856.1, from coordinate 94,824,436 downwards.
CTCTCCCAAAGAGACCTACTTGCTGTGTGTTTGTCTTTATATAGTCTTTCTGTTCTGCCTTCTCATTGGTTGTAAACCCAAACACATGACTGCCTCGTCACTGCCTGTCTGTAGAGACTTCCAGGTCTTCTATGGTTGGTATTGAGATTAAAGGCATGTGTCTCCAATGCTGGCTGTATCCTTGAACACACAGAGATCTACCTAGCTCTGCCTACCAAGTGCTGAGATTAAAGGCGTGTGCCACAAATGCCCAGCTCTGCTATGGCTATTTAGCGCTGACCCCCAGGTAACTTTATTTATTAACATACAAATAAAATCACTTTTCAGTACAAATAAAATATCACCATACACATCAGGGCAGGCCTCATGCCCAGGAGTAGTTGGCCAACACAAAACAAACTCAATGGTATTTTGTTTCATTTTGCTTTGTTTGGGTATTTTTTCTTGTCTTACGGCTCTTTTGCTTTTTTGTTTTGAATTTTCAATTTTGTGTTTTTATTTTTTTGTTGTTGTTTCTTATGTCTTTTGCTTTTGTTTCTTGGCATTTTTGAGTGAGGGAGAGAAAGAACATAAAATTGGGTGGGTAGAAAGGTGGGGGGAGGACCTGGGAAGAGCTGAGAAAAGGGGGATAACATAATTAAAATATATTATATGAAACAATAATTAGATTAAAAAAGAAAGAAAAGTTTTGAAAAGATTACAAATTTCAGGACTTTATTTAAATCCAGGGCCTTGTGAATGCTAGGTAAGTGCTATACTATTGAACTTTATTCCTAGATTAGATTTTAAAATTAAATTTATTCCCTTTAAATTTGCAGAGGAATAATTAATACTGCCTCAAATGACCACTTAGTTTTGACATGTGTGGTTTTCTTGCACAAAATGAATAAAGAAGAATCTATATGGTTGAAGAGCATCTACTGAGACAAAACTCTGAATGTTCAGAAAAATGTCTACTTACCCAGTAAGAAGACCACAGCCCAATAAATGGGATATGTGCTGAGTACTTCTTAGGATTGATAGCATACTGGAGGAACCAGAATATTGGCTTCTAAAGGTCCTCAGTTTATATCATGTTATATAACATGGCTATTGTGAGATCTGAGAAAACAATATCTGCCACTATCTGGGTCACATGGGATTGAACTCAGGTTGTCAAGCTTGGCAGCAAACACCTTTACAGGCTGAGCCATCTTGGCTGCCCCCCAAATGCTAGAGTTTAATACTAATGTCTGCAGTCATTCCTAACATGGCAGGTATTCTGTCTCCCAATTCCTACTATGCTTTCCCTATGTTTTGCTTCTTGGATTTTATTGTGCTAAAGGAAAAGCCAGATGCCAGGCCAGGTGTGCTTCTGAGAGCTGCAATGCACGTGAGGGGTAGGTGATGCCTGATGACAGATGGTGTCTCTATTGACATTTGGGGAATCACTTTTGCTTTGTTAGAGAGCAGCAGAATGGGTCAGAACAGGAAGCCAGGCAGCCAGGCACAATCCCAGTAGACATGCTACAAGTCATATAATTTCAGACAAGCCCTTTAACCTTTCTGAGCCTGAGTTTCATTATCAGTAAGTGGGGATGATAGTGTCACTCACATATGACCCTGTGAAATAGTCAAGAAACACTATCTTTTAAATCAAAGATTTTTAAAATTTAATTGTTGTATTTAATGTGTGGGCATAGGTTCACATGTGCCATGGTGCACATACAGAGGTCAGAGGACAACTTGCAGAATTCAGTTCTCTTCTTCCACCATCTGGGTCCTGGGGAATAAACTCCATTGTCAGGCTTGGTGGTTAGCATCTTTACCTATTCAACTGTCTTGTAGGGCTCCCAAACACTGGAGTTTAATAATACTGCCAGTTTAATTCCCAGAAGAGCAGGGATAGCATGCTTGCTGATGCTCAAACTCTTTGGAAAAAAAAAACAACATTATTATTACTGTGTGTCTGCATCCCTTTGAGTGTGGAAACATGGTTGCCATGGTGAGTATACAGAGATCAAAGGGCATCTTTGTGGAATCAGTTCTTTCCTTTACATAGATTCCAGGCATCTAACTCACATTCTTGGGTTTCCATCATTGAGCAGCAACCATCTTCACCTGCTGATCCAGCTTGCCAGCCTTGATGTGAATTTTTACTCCTCTAGACTCACATAGCAGGTTGGATCCTTACTGTGCCCATTGTTTGTGTTTCTCAGCTATTTCACTGAAATGCTTCAGCATATGTTTATTTCATGGTGACCATGAAAGAGCTACAGATCTATATCCAAGTTTCATATTATACTTAATTCCAGAAAATAAAATATTTTCAGAGCATTACAGTGTAAACAAAGAAAAGAATACAACACTGATATTGTACTTTTTGAATATTAAACCATGTTTCTTGAACACCTAAGAAACTTGTCTGCCTGTGTTCAGGAAGGAACAGCCAAGTTCAATTGTTTTTATAGGTGGATAACTTAAGCTAAGAGAATGTACTTTTACAAAAGCAATTTTGATTATAGCACATAATGTGTGCTCACAAACAATGCTAGGGAATCCCTTTGAGCTGTTGCTTCTCAGGAGCCAAGTGAGGTGAATCTAGTAGATTGGAATACATGGATCTGAATTGCCTAGCTTAAACTTTATTACCTTTATTTTTCCATCTTTAAAGCATTTCTTTTTCACATAGGCTTGCCATTTTCATGCAAGTATATACTAATGTATTTTGAGCATATCCCGCCATGCCTTTCTCCTCTGTCTCCCATTAGCCTCCTGTGTTCCCAGCATACCTTGGTGCTCTCTCCTTCTCCCCACACCATTATCCCCCTGTGTTTCCCTTTGTAGGTTTGCTTCCACCTTCATGTTGTCTGTCTACTTGGTTTTACGTCACTATAAAGACTAGGAGCCAGGCAATATTTGTTTTTCTGAGACTGACTTAATTTGATTTGTACCACTGAAGTGATAGCCACATTCTTGAAAACAGGGTAACTTTGTTCTTTGCAAAGTCCATTATGTATATTCATTACATTTTTCTTAGACAGTCCTTTGTTAGTGGACACCTAGTTTGCTTCTGTACGTAGCTGTTGTGGATAGTACTACAGAAAATGTAGATATGCATGTATCTTTGTGACATGTTGACTTGGAGTTTTTGAGGGAAAAGCCCAGGAGGTGTATCCAGGTCATACAGCTTGTTCTAATTTAGTTGTTCAAGGAACCTCTGTCCTGTTTTCCATAGTGCCTACACTAATTCATATTCTTACCCGGGTGTGATACTGGAGATTCAACCAAGGACCTTCCACAGCTAAACAAGCACTCTACCCATGAACTACATCTCCAGCCCTGTTTTACTTTTTTTTTTTTTTTGTAGGGTTTCCCTAAGTTTCCCAGGCTAGCCTTGAACTCCTGTTATAGCCCAAGATAGCTTTGAACTTGTGATCCTCCTAACCTAGCAATTCAAAGTAGCTAAAATTATACCTCCAGGCCTAGGTAGCATGAAGGATTTGAACCAAAGACCTAAGAGGTGTCCCAAAACTGACTCAGATCTTAATAGTAAGTGAGGCAGACTGGAAAGATACTACTTACTTTAGACATGTTGGATTTCAAATATTGTGTCTGTAGATACATGGAAAGATGTAGCATAAGAACCAAATGATATCAATGGAAGAGACTAATGGCACCAGTGACCATCTGCTCAATACTTGACTTCATGAGGCAGTCCACCCTTTATGTGGCTGCCTTGGAATGCTGGCAGTTTTTGAGAGATTCTTTAGATTGAAGTGAGTTCCATAACAATTTAGAGAAGATGTCAATAAGTTTTCACATATTTTAATCTTTTCTTAATGCTCACCAACACATAGTGATGATGCTATTAACAGTGACAACAGAAGGCTCCACATGATGACACACAGGAGCTCACAGAATGGCTCTTCATCAGAGAGGATGCCTTGAAGAATGTGGTGGGGAAAGGGCATAGAAAATGGCTCAGTAGGCAAACACACTTGCTCCCAAGACATATGACCTGAATTAATTCCTTGGCTGCATACAGCAGAAAGATAGCACTCACCCCCACAAGACTTCCACATATATGTACATACACATACTCACAATTTGTAAATAACTATAATAAGTTAGAAGCACAACGTAGTTCAGTGTGTGTGAGATGCCTTATAAAAAAAAAACCAAACCGTCACACTGGACTTCTGTCATGTACTTTCTCTTTTAAAAAGCACTATGGACAATAAATGATATTGTATTACTTATATCTAATATAGTTGGGGCACATTAAATAAAATCAGTTTATAATAGACATTTGTCAAGATAATTTGATGTTCCTTGACTTAATAAACTTTCCTGTCTGTGAAGTACCCACTTACCGCCTGCATTTCATAACTGCACTGCAGAGGTTATAAATTTGAGTGGCTGTTGAATATCTCCTGTCTCACTGACCCACACCAGATTCTTCTAGTGGCTAGTCTCTTTCCAGATCTGACTTCATTGCATACAACTAATGGGCCCCAAAGGACTCCTGTACTAGAATGTCCTTTTAGAGTCTTGCTTAAAAATTTGGGACTGAAAAAGGTGTGTGTGTGTGTGTGTGTGTGTAAAAACGCCCAAATTCAGTATATATGTGTGTGAATTTTTAAAATTAAAAACAAATTTTAAGAACTTGGTATTAGATTTAAGAGCTATCAAGTTAGTTTTTCCCCAGATATGAGGTTAGTTTTTCCATACCATATTGGGAGCTAAGGTAAAACAGAAGATATCTGGTTTAACAAAAGAGAAAAGAGAAAGGAGAATATCAGGGAGGGAACAAATACAGCAATGCAGTTGTGAATCTCAGAGCTTTTCTGTCCAGGGCCCCTGAAGTTTCCTAGAACCTAGTGGCCTACATTGTGCTTCTCACTCTGTGGAATTTTCTTTTCTCATAATGAAATCTTCATAGCTTCAACCTGCTGGATTGACTTCACCTAGTTTGCCTGCAAATGGTTTTACCAAGAACTCACAGGAATCTTCTTTGTGTTATTAACACTCAGCACCTATCAGGGGTTGCAAAGATCCCTGACGTACCACATAAGTGAAGAAATGAGTGAAAATTTCTTCTCAGGTTATGAAACTGGATCTCTCCTGCACTCAGGACTTACCTGCTCTCTTTCCATGTTGGATCCTTGGGAAAAATTCTCACCTCTACTCTCTATCATCTCACATCTCCTGTGCCATTATTGAATGCAAAATATGTGTCTATTTTGGTGGAATAGTCTGATACTGTTGTTGCAGTAGACTGCCTAACCACAAGAAGGGAGAGCCCACACCAAGATCAGAGTAACCAGGCAAAGAGTAAATGGTGGAAGATTCTCCAAGGGGAATGCTACACTACCTCCTGACTCAACAAGAAATATACCTCAGTTGTCAGAGATGTTCCTCTGGGTGACAATATGTGTAGAACACTACTCTCCCTGACCAGGCAGATGATGTTGGACATAGAAGGTTTTGGTTCATTTAGATCATGGATGGGGACACCTAAGGGCCACTGTGATCAAAGAGTTTTATTGGGCTCAGTGTAGACGATTCATATTGTGTTTCTTTTCTTGATGGTAGTACATTCAGCTTTAGAGATGAAATTCAAAACTTTTTATATGTCAGAAAAAGTGTGAAAACATACTTAGATTTCTTCTACGCTTCTGCAGGATATTTAGTTGGGGGCAAGAAAGAACAGGTGTGGAGCATCTCAGAGACCATGAACTAAAGAGAGTAAACTTTGAGTATCAAAATACACCCTTAAAATAGCTGGTGAAAGCCTAAGACATGAAGTGAGACTGTAGATATCTTTTTAAATTTACTCTCTTTTTTTTGCTTTTGGTTCATTTGAGGCAAAGGATATTACATCGAGTCCCTGATTAAACATAAAATCCCTGTTTTCTTAGATTGCCTATTATCAATGGTGGGTATTAAATTAACTGTTAATTGTTTGACATTATTCAAGTTGTGTAAGTACTATAGTTTTGTGAATGTTCTTATTAGAATACACAAAGGGCTAATTTCTGTGGAGACTTAAAGTGAACCATGATGAAGGGACTAGATTGTTATTCAAGGACACAACTTCAAATTGATTGCTGTATCTACCTGAATAAGGTAGCAGTTAAGTTAGAAATGGTAACCATTCTGAGTATCTCTCATCCTAAATATATGATTCATGCTGTAAAATGATATGTGAAAGCTGCAGGACACATTGGGTTATCAAGTCCAATTCTTCCCTTTTCTGAGCTTGGGATCAAAGTGGTTTTGAGCTCAAATGCTTTACTACTTTGGAGTACTTTTGCATCTGCTACTTTTCTACTGCTGTGCTAAAACACCATGATCAAGGCAACCTACAGAAAAATGGCTTATTTGCTTATGGAATTAAGGGTCCATCATGGCAGGAAATCATGGAAGCAAGTGGCAGACATGGTGGCTGAGCAGACCTGAAGGCTCATGTCTTTAACAGCAAGCAGGAAACAGAGAATACACTGGAAATGGTGCAAGTCAAAACCTACATCCACTTCCTCCATTAAGACTGCACATCTGAAACCCACCCAAACAGTGTCATCAATTGTGGACCAAGTATTGAATTGTCTCAGACTATGTAGGGCATCTAATGCAAACCACTATAAATGTCATGCACCTATCTTGGGGATGAGACTGAACTCTAAAAACCAAGTTTGTTTCATGTTTATGTGTTACTAATAGCCTGAAAGTAACTTTGTTCAGTATTTTTAAAACATTTAGATTTTGACTGTGACCTGTCACATGAAGTCAGTCCTGCAGGTTTTTCACATGGATGCCATCTTGGTTCTCAAAAAGTTTTGGAGTTTGAAATATTTAGGATTTTTAGATTAAGGTCACTCAATCTTTTCTTTAGTAGCTAAGTTATGTACTCAAAATCACTATGATTATGTACACTTTGCTTTTGGCTGTTAATCACACATTTGGACAGATTTGATCATAGTTGGTACAATATTTAATTTTATACCAAAGAGTGTACTTTGCTCTTTGATGTACTGAAATTCATTACAAGAACTATCTTAAAGAAAAAGGATTTATGTTGGTTTTTGAAGCAATATAGTCTGTCATGGCTGAGCAGATGTGGCAGCAAGATCATGAGGCAGCCCCTCATAATTACAGTCAATCAGGATATATATATATATATATATATATATATATATATATATATATATATTTATATCTTTATCAATATCTCTATCCATTGGTATCTATAGCTATATATTTATCTATCATCTCTCTCATATCTATCTATAGACAGACAAACACACACACAGAAAGAGAGAGAGAGAGAGAGAGAGAGAGAGAGAGAGAGAGAGAGATTGGTGTTCAGTTCACTTCTCCTTTTTATATTTTTTTTTTATTTCATTCAGGACCTTAAGTATCTGGTAGTTAGCCTTGGAAAAGGCACTTTGGTTGTGAAGATGGAATTGTGCTTATGGATGGGTTCATTGCAAGAGTTGACAGCTCCTGTAGGTCATGGCAGTTTCCACCTACCTTGCATGAATCTTCTCTTGTCCTGCTATGTGCTATTGCCTGTGAATTGATGTAGGGGCCTCTGGAGCTGAGAAAGAATGGCCTAGGATCAAAGGTCTGGTAGTCTCCATGTTGTACTAATAGGTGTATCCTTTCCCTCTTCTTCCCTCTTCTTTGTGTCCTCTTTCTTTTCCTTTTCCCCTCTCTTTTCTCTTGTCCTCTCTTCTCTCTCTCCCTCCATTCCTCTTTCTTCCCTTCCTTTCTTCCTTCCTTCTTTTCTCACCCTCCCTCTTTTCTCCTCTTCCTTCTTCCCCCCTCCCTCTCACTCCCTTCCTTCCTCCCTCAATTTCTCACTCCTTTCCCCTTTCTCTTTTTGGGTCTTAATTTGTAGACCACATTTCTGGGTATCCTCCCGCCCCATGTGGATCTTCTCTTGTTCTGTTATGTGCTATCACCTGTGAGTTAATGTAAGGGCCTTTGTGGCTGAGGAACAATGACCAAAGATCAAAGGTCTGAGTAACCTTTCTCACACCAGCTAGCACCTGTGACTGTTTCTAGGGACTGCATGAAGGCATGTAGCCTAAGAAGACCTCCTGGTGGCCATGAAGGGGTGGGGGGGAGGATGAATATTGTGAGCAGTGGAGAAAGGAAGGAGACAGCTGTGGAAGGCTGTCTTAGTCCCGGGGAGAACCAGCAGAGGCCTAGAAACAGGAGGAATAATTTGGTATGGTTTGAGAAACCCAAGAAGGGAAAAGAGTCCAGAGAAGTTTTGCTCGAGATCGAGACTACACTTTTGGAAGGTAGTCTCTTTTTAGCATGGCTATGGGCATGGCAGTGTGTGTAAGGGCCCAGCACTTAGTTTTAATCCTGTAAGTGGCTACTGCTACTCGGGTGTTTTCTGAAGTGAGAAGTTTCAGTATGCTACTGAAAACTGATTTTTTTTCTCTCATTTCCTAAAATATGTATTTTTGCTGAAAATTGTACTTTTCTGTTTTGTAAAAGTTAAAATACAATTTTTGACTCTCTGTATACAGTGGTTTTCTTGTACTTGCATTTTTTTCATTTTGTGTGTGTGTGTGTGTGTGTGTGTGTGAGCATGACTGCATGTGTGTGGAGGTCTGATGACAGACTACATTAATCCTTACTTTCTTTCCATTATATGAGTTTGGGGGATTTATAGGGAAGAGCCTTTACCCACTGAGCCAACTTGCTGGCCCTTTCTATGTTTTGGTGGTTGGAGTCACACTTCCTATAGCAACTTAATTTTTGTATCTGTGAATTTGGAGGAGGAAAAGCTGATGCTGCACTTTCCCTCTGTTCCTGTGGCTTCTGCACTGTGTGCATGTTAATCTTCAGGTATAATTCCCATTATTTACAATTATCACCTGAAGGACTTAGGACATCGCAGGTATTATATACTAAGGAGGGATGTGAACCTATACAGGTTATGAGAATCAAACCCAGGCCCTCTGAGAAAAAGCAGCCAGTGCTCTTAATTGCTGATACATCTTTTCATCTCTTGGATCTTTTTAGTTAGTTTGGACTCCACATCTGAGAGAAATGTGGTGCTTGTTCTTTTAAGTCTGTGCATTTCACTAACAAAAGGAATCCCAGCTCTGTCCATGTTACTTCAAGTGGCATGATGACATTCATCACAGCCCTCACTAGCAGTTGGATCTTTCTAACAAAGTAAGAGCTTAGGACTTCCTTACAGAAACCAGGGTTTGACCTTTACATACATATTATGACAAAACTCTTAGTTAAAAGGGTATAAGTGCGAAGAATAGAAAAGCCAGTTAGTAGTGTCCTGGAGGTTGTAGACTGAAATTTGGCAACTATAACTTGTCTTCTTCATTTGAGCTGGTGGTCATCAATTGGCTGAAGCTGCCGGAATCTGTGCTGAGTAAGCTGCTGAGGCCACATCTTGGCTTTAGGTGCATAGGTTCCACCCTGTGTGCATAGCTGAATATCACTGAGCTCATCTTCTCCATGTTTAATGTTTTCACATCTATTATTTATTTGTGTGGAGAACATATGGGTGGAGGCCAGAGGACAATTTACAAGAAGATGGTTCTTGCTTTCTACCTACCAGGTGGGTTCCAGGAATGAGATTCAGAGGGTCTGACTTGGTGGAAGGTGTGCTTACCTGCTGAGCCATGCTGCTGTTTTAAACTCTATTGGTATAAAGCCATCATTTCTCCACTCTTTTTAGCATGGCTATGGGCATGGCAGTGTGTGTATAAGGGCCCAGCACTTAGTTTTAATCCTGTAAGTGCCAATCCTCTTTCGTTTCCTCTCTGGCCTCTTGAGTAATATTCTTTGAGATATCAGGTTATACTCAATATTATGGAGTATAGTCTGGGGAATATGTTACACAGAAGTTTCTACTTGCCATAGAAAAATCAATTTGCTTTTTAAAAATACCACCCAATACATAGTCATCAGTGTTAAAATATTCAAGTGGCTTGAAGTATGGATATAACTACTAAAAGGAAAAAGACAGAATGTTCTAGAAGGATTTATCAAAGATGCAACTCGACTTAAACAGATCATGATATTCACAAGAAACAGTATACCTTAAAGGACATGGGCTCAGGACTCTCATATTATTTCTCTGAGTAAATATTTTAGCCTATCAGTTCAAATTCTACCTATGGAGGACTGCACTTTTGAGCTGTGGATTATGTTAATGAATAAATATTCTACCTTGCAGTCCACTTTGGATGTTATTAAGTCTGCTTTATTGAAGTTGTCAACTTTCCAAAGTCAAAGGAGAAAATTTTTCTTGCCCTGAAATTGATGGATGCTTCCCAAAGGGTGAGGAATGGGTCCAATGCACATTGCTTTCTCTGATGATCTCCCTTGGAGGTTTCTTAGACGGCACAGGCTGTCTTTCAGAAGCCCTTTAAGCCACCCCACATTTCACCTGCTTCAGTTTCTTTGCCTATAATTCCACATCTTTTTATTTCTTGCAGTCAAAATGAGTGTTTGAACTTTTCAGTCTCTAATCAGAAGATTCATTATTCCCCAAACATGCCCAGGTTTATGATTAAAATAAGTCAGGCAGCACACTGTTCATTTATACCTGTGAGAAGCCAGCAGCAGGCAGCTAGGAATCTGTCTGTCAAAGGCTTGCTTCCTCCAACAGATGTGGCAACCAGCCACTGCAGGCATTGAGGCTTGGGGAGAATACTTGGCATGATGGGTTTATCCATCAAACTTCTTTTTTCTTCTATGCACAGAGGAATTATAGGGGAAGCTGAAAACCCTGATGTTCTAATGGCTTCTTGCTTTAGATGAATTGCTCCTAATTAAAAAGTATTTGTTTTATCTACGACATGAAAAAACATGTGCACCTGATTCAAAATATATGTTTATATTTAAATCCTGCATTTCCTTCATGGGATGTACTTGATATTTGTTTTTCTGTTTCTTTTACTTCTAAAACAAAATTGAAGGCTCAATGGTAGAGCATTTGCCTAACACATTTGGATTGTTGTATTTGGGTTTCAAGAAACACACACACACACACACACACACACACATATGTGCACACACATACATACATAAATGTATTGTAAAAGGCTGAGGCTTATGACTGGAAATATTGTTCTAGATAAACCTCAGAAGTCCTTTGTAGTCACAGTGGCATTGGAAAGATGCTGCCACTTAGTGAGAGAGAAGCAATGTGGGTGGGGACATCACCACTAGTTGGCAGTGTAAGATTATTGCAGACATTGTACTTGTAGCTTCCCAGCACAGAGGAACAGAGAGAGGCCAATCCAGGGCAAAAATACTGTTTAATCTGTTGTCAATCATCTGGCAGTACTCTCCCATTCCTTTGTCCAACTCCTCCTTTGGATTTACACACTCCTTCTCAGACTCATGACATCTTCTTTAACTATCTTTGCTTATGTAACTTCTACACTGATTCCACTTAGCAGCACCCATGAAATTTTCAACAATATTGATGCCTAAAAGCTATATATAATTATTAGATCATCTGATATGTGTGATATATGACAGTGAAAATGTGCATAATAAAAGTCTCTATATATGCACATATATTTCCATATATATGTACACAGACAGACAGACAGACACACACACACACACACACGCACACATATTCAACACCTTGGAAAATACATACATCCACACAGATTATGCATAAATGAGGTCTGTGGAATACAGCTTTACTTTCTTCCATGTTTATGAGCAGTATTATTAAAACTGCAGGTATCTAAATATCCTTTTACATCAGTAAGCCAATGCTGAACTCCTAGTACTGTGATTGGTACTTGTCCAGCAAACATAAATATAATTATGCAGCAATTATTGCCTACAATCTTAGGAGCGTCTTATCCTTTTAAAAAAGACTTTATCCAGGGGGCCCCCCAAGCAGATCAAGCTAAACAACTGTCTCGCCGCGCAGAGGGTCTAGTCCAGTCCCATGCAGGCTCCACAGCCATTGATCCAACTTTCATGAGTTCTCACTAGTTTGGTTTGGTTGTCTCTCCAGATTTCCCCGTCATGATCCTGATGCACTTGCTCATAGAATCCCTCTTCTCTCTCCTTTTACTGGACTCCTGGAGTTCTGCCTGGTATTTGGTTGTGGATTTCTGCATCTGCATCCATCAGTCACTGGAGAAAAGCTCTGTGATGATCAGTGAGTATTCATTGATCGGATCACTGGAGTAGGCCAATTCAGTTCAAGCACCCTCTGCACTATTTCCAGTAGTCCAAGCTGGGTTCATCCTTGGGGGTTCCTGGCAACTTCCTTAGTACCAGGTTTCTTTCTATCCCCATGATGTCTCCCTCTATCATGGTATCTCTTTCATTGCTTTCCCACTCCATCCCTGTTCCAGATCCACCATCTTCTGGTGCATGACTGGGCTTTTTGGAGCCCTCTCTACCTATGATGGGACACCTTGTGCAGCCTTGAGGCAAGGGAAAGGGCTGAGACTTGCCTCTACTGGATGTGCCTCCCCATGGGAATCCTTGCCTTCTTGTGTGTGGGGGGAGTGCGGAGTGGGTTGGGAAGGCAGAGCTGGGGGGGGGAGGGAAGAGGGGATCTTTGGTATGTAAAATGAATGAAAAAATTTCTTAATTAAAAACAAAAGAACTCAAGATGTGAGGCTGGAGAGATGCCTCAGGGGTCTTGATCACATGTTCATGCAGAGGGTCAGGGTTCCATTCCAGCACTCAAATGCTAGCTCATGACCATCTGTAACTCTAGTTCCAGGGAACCCAACACCTTCTTCTGGCCTCTGTAAAACATACACACCTGTAAGCAAAACACCCTTAAAATAAATGAATAAATAAAATTCCTCAAGCTGTAAAATAAATGAAAACAACCTCCCTCCCCCCGCAAAAAGAAGACTCTGTCCAAGTATGTGCCATAGATGCCCATGGGACCCTACAGAGACCCTTGTTTGAGATATACCTTCTTTACAGAATAGTAGCCAAGGAGCAGACTTGTCACCCAGGGTTGATGCCCCTCATCTTCAGGATATAAGGATGCTTAAGGAGAATCCAGCTTTTGTATTTAGGAATGTGTGGTGACTAAAAGCAAGGTTAGTCACAAGGCAAACACATGTCCTTCCCCAAAGTTGAGACAAATGATTTAACCTGCCTGCTGGCCTTGTTGACTCTTGCAGAATTGTGGCAATGGGGCTTCAGTTTGGAACCACAGCTTGGCAACTTAACGTCTATAAAGAGTTCAGCACTCATGGAATATTGTAGTCTTTCTTCCTCCTGCTCTGCCCTTTCCTCTTCTATGATTGCTAATGTTCCTGAAGAACATTTAAAGATACACACATTTTCTTTTTTAAAAAATATTTTGGGTATGAATGTTTGTATGATGCATATGAGCATGTATGTGCTGGTGCACCTGTCTTATAGGTGTGCACAGAGGTCAAAGGAAGATGTCAGATGCAGTGTTTTTTAGCTCTCCACTTTACTTTCTTTTCTCTTTTTTTCACTTTTTTCTTTATTAAGAAATTTTTTATTCATTTTACCAACCATAGATTCCCCCTCTCGTCCCTCCTCCCGCTTCCCCACAACCTCCCTGTTCAACCCATGCCCTATTCCCTCCTCTGAAAAGGTAAGGCCTCCCATAGGGAGTCAGCAAAGCCTGGTACACTCAATTGAGGCAGGTCCAAGCCCCTTCCCCTGCATCAAAGCTGTGCAGTGTCCCACCATAAGTAATGGGCTTCAAAAAAGTCAGCTCATGCACCAGGGATAGCTCCTGATCCCACTGCCAGGGGGCCCCTTAAACAGACGAAGCTACGCAACTGTCTCACTTTACTTTCTAAAGACACAGTCTCTCACTGAATGGAATTAGTCTGGTAGCCAGAAAGTCCCAGTAATCTTCCTCTGCCAGCCCCAACAATACAGGAGTTACAGGTATATGCTCCACATGTCACATACAGCCCAGCATGGATTCTGGGCATCCCAACTTAGCTCCTCATGTTTGCACACAACTGATCTTACCAGCTGAGCCACTTTCTCCCATTCTGTGTTCTCACTTACAGTAAAATGCTACAAATTCCATCCTTAAACATGTAACATATTACTGTAAGTGAGGATGTAGAATACAAGATAATTGCGTAAAGTGATTAGAGGCTGGATAGAAGCTGGACATCATTCATTTTCAAACCTAATCCTGTAGTGTAGTAACTACATGGTTACATGAAACACTATTGGAGTTTTAGATTTATCTTAAGTGTATGGGTGCTTTGCCTGCATGGATGCATGTACATCATATATGTGCCTGGTACATGTGGAATCCAGAAGAGAGCATTGAATCCCCTGGTACTGGAGCTGTGGATGGTGTGAACCACCACACGGGTGCTGTGAACTGTACCAGGTATTCTTCAAAGGCTGCAAATGCTCTTAACTACTGAACTATCTTTCCAATTACATCACAGAAGACTGAGTCCCTACTTTTTCATTCGGTACTTGGAAGATTATGAGATAATAAAATAGAACAAGCATATAATTTTTACCCAGTACATTAGAGCTGCAAAAATTTTCTTTTTTCCACTTTCTCTTTGAAGATTTGAGACAACTTTAGCAGCACCCAGATAAAGGGACTAGTTAATTAGTTTATTGTTCTCTTATTCACTTTTTCCTTGTTAGTTCTATGAGCACACCTTGAATAACTACATTGTATCAGGTGCTGAGCAGATATGGGTAAGGAACGGTCCCTGCTATGAAGGAAATTATGGCTTAGAAGAATATTTTATAGTGACTCCTGCTAGTTAACATTAAATCTTTCTCTCAAGTGCCTAGAGTTGGGCTTCTCCACTAATCCTTTTCCCCCTCGGAAGGTTTTTCCTATGTTTTAGAGTGAAGGTCAGGGAAAGAAAGGAAAAGGAAACTTCCACATTACCACTCATTGCTCTCAGGGCAGGGAGAAGGCTCTTAGGACTTCATGTTATTCAGATTGGAAAGTTCCAGGCATGGTGATGGCAAATGCAATACCATATGTCATGGTTTGCCTTAATTGTTAACTTCACATAGCCTAGAGCAATCTGAGAAGAGAAACATCAATGATGAATTGCTTAGACCAGATTGGCCTTTGGGCATGTCTTGGAGAGTTGTCTTGACTGATAATTGATGCAAGTGAATCTATCCCACTCTGGGTCGCATCATTACCTAAGCATGAGCTCCTGAGCTATATAACATAGTCTAGCTAAGCATGAGCCAGCAAGTAGCATTCCTCATGGTTTCTTCTTTAGTTTCCTGCTTGAGTTCCTGTCCTGACTTCTTTCAATGATAAAGGATGATCTGCAAGTATAAGCTAAACAAACATTTCCCTCCCCTACTTGCTTCTGGTTAGAATATTTTATCACAGCAACAGAAAGAAATTTACAACGTTACAGTTGGATCCATGCAATTAAAATGACCAACCAATGAAGGAGAAAGTCAGATTATTGGTTTAGCCTTATCCTATCTAGGTGTAAATACATGGTTGAGTTGAGTTTGTGTTAATTATTCTATAAGTCTACCACCTTAAAAATGCAAACCTATGGTGAGTATTCAATAAAAACACTATTTGTGACTCCTGTTTTCAAAAAATCCTTCAGTTTAAAATAAATGCCTTTTGCTCAATTGGTTCCTGGTAGGCAATTAGCTACAAGTGGAAGAATATTAATTTAAACTTCAGGGGTTCCCTTTAGTCTCCTCAGGCATGTAACTTCAAATAAATTATGCATGTTACAGGGAAAGAAAAGTATATTATTTTCAAAACACTTTAGGTACCATTGGAGAGATTTCATGTTTTAAAGAAGGAAAAGGGCTCACAAATAACATTTTTCAAATTTCAAATGTTTAACATAGGGATTTAATATTGCCTACATTCAAAATAAGGAACATTCGTTACCAAGATCTCTGAGAAGCACTACAGAGAATGTGAAGTTTCAAATGTCACTGAAAATTAATGGAGATAGTAAGGCTTTTAATTGCAATGATGAAAACATCTGCTGTCAGCAGAGAAAAGGAAAGAAAAAGTGGGGTGAGAATCCCTCTGGATTTAGGTTCAGAGACTCTCAGAATTGAGCATTGGAAAGAGCTTAACAGCAAGAATCAATAGTATTCCTAAAATATTCTATCCTGAAAGAATTATCTATGATCAGGGAAATCTAGCCACAAAGAGCCTAATATGCCTGGAGCAGACCACTATTTTCTTGGCCTCATATGTAATAAAGATGAGAACAGGAGAAAATTAGATGTTTAATAATCTATGACCATTCTTGAAGTATGGAAAGTGTTTAACTTTTCATAATTAAGGCACTTTCTCAATATAGCCTGTGTGACTTCTGTTTCTCCTTTTCTCTCTCCATTCCTCCCTCGATTTCCTGACTCCCTCCCAGCCCCTCATTATTGTGATACAGGATCTCACACTGTAGCCTTGGATGACCTGGAACTCACCATGTAGACCAGGCTGGCCACAGACTCTTAGCTTTTTTCTTGTCTTAGCCTCATGAGCAGTGGCATCAGAGGCAGGAACCACCAGGCTGGCTCCTGCTTCTCTTTCTTTATTGGCTGTCCTTTAGGATGGAGTTAAGTTCACTGTATTAGGATTCTTACTAATGCTTGGTAGAGTTCTTGCTAAAGTCTTTCTAGAATTTTCCAAGTCAGGTAATAGAGTGATTTGTAGAATATTTGTATTCTTCTAGACTGTTGTTGAGAAGAGGACAGAACTTCTATACTTGTCAAGAGAAAGCAATTTAAAATTCTAAAAAGGATTTTTCCTGATGAGACAATTTTTTAAAAAAAATTATTTATTTTTACATCCCAGTTACAGTTTCCTCTCCCTCCTCTTCTCCCAGTCCTTCTCCCCACCCATCCCTGTTCCTGCCCCTTAATCCATGCCTTCTCTGTTTCTATTTAGGAAAGGGAAGGTCTCCCATGGATATCAACAAAACATGGCATATCAAGTTGTAGTAGGACGAAGCACCTCCCTTATATTAAGGCTGAGCAAGGCAAACCAGTATGAGGAGTAGAGTCCCAAAAGGCAGTAAAAGAGTGGGAGACAGCCCCTGTTTCCACTGTTAGGAGTCCCACAAGAGGACCAAGCTACACAACTGTAACCTATATGCAGAGTGCCTAGGTCAGTCCCATACAGCCTCCCTGGTTGTTGCTTTAGTTTCTGTGAACCCCAATGAGCCCAGGTTAGTTGATTCTGTGGGTTTTCTTGTGGTGTCCTTGATCCCTCTGGCTTCTACAAACTTTTCTCTTTCTCTTCTGCAGGATTCCCTGAACTCCACCTAGTGTTTGGCTGTGAGTCTGCCATCTATTTTCATTAGTTCCTGGATGAGGCCTCTTTGATGACAATTGGACTAGGCACTAATCTATGTGTATAGCATATGCATAATCACATATGTATGCATATCATTGTCATTTTCCCCTCCAGTCATGTTTGGTTCTATCCTTGGTCTCTGGGTCATCTAGCCTGTGGGTCCTGGTGCTCCAGGCAGTGTCAGGATGGGCTTACTCTCTTGGTGTGGGTTTTAGGCTAGTCATTGGTTGGCCACTCCCTCAATCTCCCCAGCACATCCTATAGGCAGTACAGATTGTAGGTAGAAGGTTATGTAGCTGGGTTCGTTTCCTACTCCCTCCACTTGAAGTCTTGCCTGGTCACAGAAGATGGCCAGTTCAGGCTACATATCCACTGTTGCTAGAAATCTTAGCTTGGGTCATCCTTGTATATTCCTGGGAGATTCCTTTGCACCAGGTTTTTACCTGATCCCCCAAATGCCCCTGTTTCCAGTAGTCTCTTTCAGTACTCTCCCTCTCTGTCCCCCCAACCTGATCAATCATGTTCCTATCCCCACTCACCCATAGTCCACTCAAGAAATTGCTTTTACTTCCCCTTCACAGGGAGATCTGAGTGTCCCCCACGCTGAACTCTCCGTGTTACCTAGTCTCTCTGGGTCTGTGGATTGTACCATAGTTATACTTTATTTTATAGCAAATATCCACATATGAGCTAGGACATACCATGTTTGTCTTTCTTGGTTGTGTTATCTCACTCAGGATGATTTTTTCCAGTTCCAACAATTTGCCTTCACATTTCCTGGTGTCCTATTTTTAACAGCTTAGTAATACTCCATTGTGTAAATGTACCACATTTTTTATCCATTTTTTTTGTTGTTGAGGGACATCTGGGTTGTTTCCAGTTTCTGGCTATTAAAGATAAAGCTTCTATGAACATAGTTGAGCAAGTGTCCTTGTGGTATGGTTGAGCATCTTTTAGATCTATGCCCAAGAGTAGTATTATTGGGTCTTGAAGAAGATTGATTCCCTATTTTCTGCGAAACCACCATATTGATTTTTAAAGTGGCTATGCAAGTTTGAACTCCCACTAGCAGTGGAGGAGTGTTCCCTTGCTCTACATCCTCTCCAACATAAGCTGTCATTTGTGTTTTTGATCTTAGCCATTCTGAAATATATAAGATGGATTCATTTTGATTTATATTTCCCTGATGGCTAAGGATGATGAACATATGTTAGCATTTCTCTGCCATTTGAGATTCTTCTATTGAGAGTTTTCTGTTTAGGTCTGTACCCCATTTTTAAATGGGTTATTTGGTTTTCTATGTCTAGTTTCTTTAGTTCTTTATATATTTTGGAAATCATCCCTCTGTTGGATGTGGGGTTGGTGGAGATCTTTTCTCATTCTGTAGGCTACCATTTTGTCCTATTGACAGTGTCCTTTGCCTTATAGAAACTTCTCAATTTCATCTTGATGTAACTTTAACTAAGCAAGTGAAAGAGCTGTATGACAAGAACTTCAAGTCTTTGAAGAAAGAAATTGGAGAAGATATCAGAAGATGGAAAGATCTCCCATGCTCATGGATCAGTAGGATTAACATAGAAAAAAATGGCCATCTTACCAAAAGCAATCTACAGATTCAATGTAATCCCCATTAAAATCCCAACACAATTCTTTACAGACCTTGAAAGAATAATACTCAATTTCATATGAAAAAACAAAAACCCAAGATAGCTAAAGCAATCCTGTATAATAAAAGGACTGCTGGAGATATCATTGTCCCTGATATCAAGCTGTACTGCAGAGGTATAGTAATAAAAAACATATGGTATTGGCATAAAAACAGATAGGTGGATCAATGGAATTGAATCAAAGGTCCAGACATAAATCCACATACCTATAGGCACCTGATTTTTGACAAAAAAAAGCCAAAATTATACAATGGATGAGGCAAATTTTGAAGGGAGGCTATTCATGCTACATGGAAACAGTTCACAATGCCACTAGCATGACAGATCTCCTGCTGTCAACACTGCTGCTGCTACTTAAATGGAAGTTATTCTGGTCACTATTCATTTTCCCCATTTAACAAAACTCTCATCCCTACATGGAAAGATTTGAAGTTCTATGCTAGGGAACACATTTTTTATCACTACGGGGAGATGACTGATTTTTAGTAACTAAGTCAAGTGCTCCTATGAGGCTGAAAGATTTGTATTAATGTATATACTATTCAAATGGAAATACTTGATACAATAAACCACATAGATCCTCCTTGTTTGCCATCTGATTTAAAATTGTCCTCAATTCATTACCCAAGAACCCATCAAGATGTGCTTTCAGACTTTCTCTCAGATTCAGTACATCACACTTTTCAACTTCTATTACTAGTACATTTTCCACACAAGGGGAGTATTATACACTAAAAATATTAGAGGACTGTCTCCTTCTGTATCAAAGATTTTATCTACTAACATAAATATCTTGAGTATCATTGCTCTTAGTATTATTATGACTATCATTTATCAGTAAAATTCCAAAAAAGCTGAATGTTAGCTTTCCATACTTCGTGGATCTGCCAGGGCCTCAGCTATGACATCTTCAGGAGACACATGTGGTTTCCTGTGTTTAATGCCTGTAGAAATGATCATTAATTTGTCTTACAACACTTACTGTTTAATGAGTGTTGATCAATCTTTTACAGTGTGCTTACTGCTGTTTGGTCTAAGTGAGTAAATGCATTTTCTGTGTGTGTGTTTTTAAGATTGTCTGATTTTGTGCCTCTCCTTATATTGTTTCACTTATGCTCTCAAATTTCATAGTTGCTTGGATAATAACTCACATGATACTCTATGATGGAGCAGCTGGATGGACCTGATTTGACACCTTCACTCTTCCCAGGGACAGAGATGTCATTGGTTATCTAATGAATATGGAGACCCTTCTGTATGACTGGAGGCTGAGTGCTCTGCAGCTGTGGCCAGGTGGATGTTTCCCACTAGAATTTGAACATTCTGGAAGCTTAGTGGGATCTCAGAGATCAACTCTTGCATGTGAGCTCCTCTTTACTCTACTCTCATTTGAAAGCTTCTCTAATTGTCCCACTTGACTAAATGTTTTGTGGACAGGGGTGGTGTTTTACTCACTATATGTAGTTTGATATGCACATTGTAGTGACCCTACTCAAAACATTAGCTTTAATGCTGTGTTCTAACCAGGTGTAGAATTTTGACCCTAGTTTAACACCTTTGGACAAGTGACTTTTCTCTTTACTGTAACAAAGCATTGGGAAAAAAAACAACTTTAAGAAAGGAAGGATTTATTTTGGCTCATGGTTTTTAGCCTTTTATTCTTGGGAGACATGATGGAGTTCCTAACAGCTGGTGTTTATGGTAGAGCTTTCTTGTATCATGGTGGATCAGGAAGTCCCCATGGCCTGATCTTCATGGCTCGTATCTTCCACGTAGGTATAAAGGTTCTAAAGGTTTCACAACCTGCCAAAACTATACCACCAACTGGGAACAAGTTTTCAAAGAGATGAGCCTATCAGGACATTTCATATTTAAAATATAATGGTATTAAAAATGGTCCAGGATAGATATATCCCACATATATTTACATATATTTGATGTAAAAAGGCAAATATATATGCAAATAAGATTCTATATGTATGTTATATGTAAGTGTTTACATGTTCCTGTGTTTGTGCAGGTGGGTATGCAGGGGTGAGTACACATTCAGGTAGAGAGCAAAAGTCAATGTTGAGTATCTTTCTCTTCTTTCTGTATTTTTGAGATTAATTTTATTATTTTTACTTGCACTTATGTATATGTCTCTGCGTGGGTATGTGCTGGTGGTAACAGAGGGCAAAGGGATCATTAGATCCCATCAAATGGTTGTGAGCCCCAATAGCTGGATGCTGGAAATTGAACTTGGGTTCTCTGGAAGAGTAGTATGTGCTTTGAACCCCCCCCCCAGCCATCTCTGAAGCCCCTCCATCTTTCTGTGACAGGGTCTCTTACTGTACCTGGAGCTCATCAGAGTGGTGGACCACAGAGCCTCCAGAATCATCCTGTGCCCCATACTGTGCTAGGATTGCTGGCTCACACCACCACACCTGGCATGCCACATGGACATGGGGATCAAACCCAGGCCCTCCTGCTTGTGTAGCAAGCATTGTACCAACAAAATGGTTACTTTAACATTCATTATACTGTAACATTGTCAACTTGGAAAGCAGAATAATTTTATTTTAATCTCACAAACCTAAATAGTCTCTAGAATGTTTTAGGGATTGTTAATATATTTGTACATCACTTATTGATGATAATACATTCTAAAAAGTATTATTAGGTGGTTTGAGCATTGTGTTATTATCACAAAGTTTATCTATACTAACCCAGGTGATATAGTTTGATCACTCTGTGTGTCCTCAGTGCCAGTAAGAGACTTGGTAATCATGGGGGTGTGAGGCTTCTCATGCACATATTCCATGTCACCATCTCTGCCTCTTCTTTGATTTGGATGTGTTGGTGTAGTCTCTTATACACATATATTTTGTGCTGAATTTAGTAATGGACTCAATGACTTGCTGGCCCCAGTGTCCTCTCTATTGAATGCTATTGGAAGCTACTGAGAAATGTTTCACTTGTTCCTTCCTCTATGCACTTGACCCCTAATGAGTTATAACCTGCCACTTCTCTATCATCTTCACTCCTTTCTTGTCGTCTCTGTACTGGCTGACATTATTCTCTTCGGAAATTAAAGCCCATTGTGCCTGTTTTCTCCAACACCTCTGTTGAATCCGGCAAGTAACTTTCATTGGCAAACACATAAAGCATTTACAGAGAGTCACTGTTGAGTGACCATGGATTAGACCAGAGGAAGGACCCTGGGTTCAAATACCCTGCTCCCTCACACCTGAGTCAACGTGAGCTGTGCTGTGACCTCTGCTATGTCACACGGCCTCAGAGTTCTCCAGAGCATGGAGATGCTGACCCTTGTGAGCAACAAATGGAATTTTTATGGGAGTGTTTTTAAATCCTATGACAGCTTTGTCAAGAGAAAGGTTTAGTTAAATATTGAGCAGGTAAAACAACCATGCTGTAGCTAATAACAACAGTAGTGAAGAGAAGAAATTTTAGAATGTAAATGA
Organism: Peromyscus maniculatus bairdii; assembly: GCF_049852395.1. NCBI lineage: Eukaryota > Metazoa > Chordata > Mammalia > Rodentia > Cricetidae > Peromyscus > Peromyscus maniculatus. The sequence goes on along the minus strand of NC_134856.1, from coordinate 94,802,003 downwards.
AATTTTAAAATATTCAAAAAATATATATATATATTCATGAATATATGAATGAAGTATAATAGGGTAAAGGAAAATATGCTATAAAGGAACAATGGCTGTTTATAAAGATTTAATGAATCTTTGAATTAAGGCTTACACATATGGTATTCATCAGTGTGTATCTGTATTAGTTACTTTTTTCATTACTGTGGCAAAATACCTGAAAAGCAAATAAAGAAAGGAAGAATTTATTTTGGTTCATAGGTTGAATATCTAGTCCATCATGGTGGGGAAGACATGGGGCAGGAGCATAGGCAGCTGGACACATTACATCTGTGGTCAGGAAGCAGAGAGAAATGTTGGTGCTCGTCTCTCTTCTTATTCAGTCCCAGATTCTAGCTAGAATCATCCACATTTTGGGTGAGTTTTTGCACCTCAGTTAACCCAACCTAGAATCTCCCTTCTGTGTTCAGACACATTCCAAGGTTTACTTTCATAGTGATTTTGAAGCCAGGGAGTTAGACCCTCCCAGACAGTCAGGATGTGGTTCTGAGCCAAAGGTTTCTGTTTGCTTACTATAGCTGAACACATCCTGATTCCTTCAAAAACTATAGAGGTGCTAACAGTACTCTGATTGCTTACAGTCCCTCCACCCTTTTCAAAGGCCCCTTTTAAACACACAAGTAAGCCAGGCAGCAGCAACCCGCTTTAGGGACCTGTTCTGTTGAGCTGGAGCTCTGGTGAGCATAAGGCCTTTGTATCAATCTCACCATCACTCTGTCCTACTCCTGACGCTTACCAAGCTTCTTGTCTTTGCCCTCACCTGTTGTTTGTGGATTTAATTTGCTGATGTCGTGAAATGTGAAGCCAGTGTTGATCTCTGGTGTTGGGACCTTGTGGTGCCTCCAAGGTCTTCTGACCACAGTATCACACATCAAGGAGAACTTGGGTTTGAATTCTAAATCACAGTAAGTGGATGATAGAAGGTAACATCACAACATGGCAATAGGAGGCTGCTCTCCCATTCTTGGGCTGGAAGTACAGCTGGCTATGGAGAAAGAGAAAGCTAGTAAGCACGGAACTGGAAAGATGGTAGAAGGCTAGTGTTCCCCCTTCCTGTGAATCTCCATATACTCAGTCCCCCAAACTCTTCTTATGGAACTGAATTTGAGCACATCCAACAAATGTGTGTGGCACTAGAATGGTGGGACACTAGGACTCATAGAAACAGTGGGGCCAGCTCACTTCAGCTCGGGAGTATGAAACTCAAACGGTTATCTTGCCACCTACCCTGGCCCCTGCATTTGAAATTACAACTTCAGTTTTCCCCACCCCACTGCTCTTGATTCATGTCTTGCCAATACCCAAACCCTGGCACATTTTTGAAATTCAACTACTAACAGAAGTTATATGTAACATGCACAAATCAATCATCTTTAACCCTGACTTTACTTTTTTTTCCTTACCAATTTAAATTGGCTTCTGGGAATCTTAAGCTACATTTACCATTTACCATTATTAAATACAACCCAATAATGATCCTGCTTGCATGCTGACTGTTTCTGAAACATTGTTTTCATTTCATGCAGAATTATAGACACCCTGCTCACTATATATTTAGGCCAAGCAGGCTCATTTTAATGGGTGGCCATTAGCTTTGCCTTCAGGGGAAGATTTATTTTTTATTTACACTTGCTGCTATGAGAAAAATGAGCTGCACAGGTTAAGGGTGATTGATGATGGCATTTTCAGGGCACAGGAATCCCTGGCTGAATAATCTGAGATCTGCACAGGAGTTCAATGTTTCCTCAAGGTTGCTTGCAGACTAAACAGGGACCCCAGCTCCTACCCTTTGTCATGTCTTGTGGTTGCTGCTCTGCTCTCTCTGGCAGCAGGTATTCTCCTTGTCATCAAAGCTTTCTTTATTACCTTTGCTTTCATCAGGTTACAGAGCAAGGAGATGGTTGGAGATGGGTTTCTGATGCAACGAATTATCTACCTGCTCTGCAGTTTTATCACTGAGTCTCATCTATGTGCCTGGAATGTAGAATCCAACCCATCATCCCTGTCTTCTGATTATTCCTTCAAATATCTCGGAGGAGAATATTTTTGAGCTATTCATGACCCTAGTCCATATTGTTGTTATAAAAACAAAACAAAAAACAAACAAAAAACAAAAACCTAAACTAAATTAGTGAAGAAGCAGATAGAGGTGTGGAAAGGAGACATATTGGAACACATGCAGGGGAATATGTTTGGGACAGAGCTGAGCAGGATAACAATGGAAATGCCAAAGCTATATCAACAGATAGTCCTGGGAGGGGCCTGAAGACACAGAGGGCATAGGCATCTGGAGTCAGACTCTTACATTAGCTGGGTCAGAACTAGAGCCATCAGTGAAGGAGGCAACCATATTCCTAGATAGACATTGGAAAATGAGGGTTCATGACAGGAATTATCCCATAGAGCACGGAGAGTATGTGACTCCAGAAACAAATCTGAGATACACAGGTCACACCCAGAGGGGAAAGCAGTAAGGGATGGTTAGCTAAGATGCCAAGACATGGATGTGTTTGAGATCTTCATTTCAACAGGAACAAGGAGGAGTTGATGGTTCTGAAGATCAAGGAACAAGCTGGGGTAGAGGCACAGGCTGAGGAACTAGAGAAGGGAATCCGCAGCTTCATGTCCAGGTCTGCCCAGCCTTTTGGTTTGTAACATGATACTGTGGTCTACAAATGTAGGGCCACATTCATGGCTGTCCTGTGATGATGTGCAGCCCATAGACACGCCTTTGCAAACAGGCGTGTGTGATCAGTGAAGAGTTGAGCTATCAATTAGCTCCAGGCTCAATTTTGCCCATGAGCTTCTCTGACCTTGGATACTTGTCTTTTGAAGAATGAGACTATATCTTCTTCCTCCCTTTCAGAGGTATGTTTCTTGGGGACCATGCTTAGCACAAGGGAAGATTTAGGAAATGTAATTGTTTAAATAAAGGACTAAGTCAAGAGCTTGTAGAAGCAAAGACCCCAATGAGTGAATTTCTGTGTGTTAAGCAGTGTTCCGTTGCTATGACAACAAAACTTGAGACAATCAACTTAGAGGAAAGTGTAATAGAGACTTAGTGGGGGCTTGGTGTAGGGGTGTGAAGAGGACAAGAGAAAGCAGAGGGGTGAGTGTGATCAGATGTACTATATACATGTGTAAAACTGTCAATTGATGTTTAAGGCTCAATAATAAAATAAAAATGTCCTATGGAAAAGAATCTATATTCTGCATCTGAGAGGATAGCTCTGACATTTGTGATTCTGTGTCTGGTTTGTTTAACTTAACATGATAATATCCATCTTCACCCATTTTTCTAAAAATGAGACAATTTTCTTTATGGCCAAATATAACTCCTTGGCATATGTATTGAATTATATCTATCCATTCATCTGATGGGCAGCTAAACTCAATCTTTTGTGGTAATTCATTTCAACATTGATACCCATTGATTTATCTTGGCTTTTTCTCCCCCTGAAAATCTTGTATTGGGTTAGAAAATGGGATAGTCCATATCAGAGTAAATAACTGTCTGAGTCTATCTGAGACGATTCTTAAGCCAAATATTGATCTCATTGAAACCAGAGATGGGGAAACCTAGAATTTTCTACCACCTACCCACTAGCAATGGTGGTTTCTTTAGTGGTCCTAGGTCAAGTTTCCTAGAGCAGCTTTGTCCATTCAGGTGTAAACATCCCTTGGCCTTTGTCTGCATAAAACTCACAGAGATCTAACTCATCTTGGAGATTTCACATGAGAGAGGAAATAAAGGAACCTAGTTAGCCAGCTTTTCCTCTTCCTTGTGTCTACATAGGCAGCTGGTCTCCTAGAACATGTGCAGGGAGGGCTGGAGACAGGGGTAAGGCAGATGGCCTGTCAGAGGATATGGATGCCACACTATAAAAACCACACAGCATATTTTTTCATGACAGGACTAATTCCTTGACTAAATCTATAGTCTTTAGTTTTAGTAGCTGTGAACATCACTCTGGGGCTGTCAGAAAATTGTGGCTACAACTGGAAAGGCCTGCCTGTCTGGCTTCCTCTCTCTTGAAGAACACACTCAAGGTTCTTTTCAGCAACCTTAAGCTCATGGGGATCAGTGTTCTTTTCACTTTTGGAACTGAGCCCTCCCTCAAGACTTCTCAGTTATTAGACAAAACCTGGGTAGGTCTGACACAGGTTGCATCTGCCCCAGAATTCACCCTTAGCCTGGAATGATTCTGAAGTGACTGAGACACTGACATGGTGCATGAATTTTGTAGTGCTCAGACAATATGAGCATGTAGTGTTACAGAGAAGAAAAAACTCTAGGCAAACTTATAAGAACTAAGTAAATCACAAAGAATTCTGTTCTGAGAGAGATGACCATGCATAGCCTTCTTCTGAGAGATGCATGTGGATAACATAGTCATATTTGTGGAAATGTTGTTTTTAGTGTACAGAATTGATGTAGGAAGATAGATGACATAGCCCATTTTTCTATAAAGGAGTTTTTAAAAAACAGATTTATTTATTCATGTGTCCATGTGAAAGTTTGAGCTTTTGTGTAGGTGTATGTGCACACATGTACATGCATGAGAGCCAGAAGAGGATGTTGGATCCCCTGGAACTAGATTAATAGGCCTTTTCTGATGCCTGCCGTGTTATCTGAGTGCTGGGGTCTAAACTCTCATCCTCATGATTGTTCTTACCCACTGAGCTATCTCTTTAGCCCCCCCCCAGGTTATTTATGTTTTTATTATGTCCATACTTTTTGTTTGATTATGCCTGAATTTCTAGGCAAGCATGCAAGAAAGTAATAGATCAGAATAATACTGACCAGAAATAGATAATTTAGAAGGAGATCAATTAGAATCCTAATGTTTTCTTTGGTAGTTAAGATCATTTTGGACACAATTTCAAGTGTAAAAATTTGATGAAGATGGAGCTGATGGAATTTCTTAGTGGTTAAGAGCACTTACTACTTTTCTAGAGGACTTGAGTTTGGCTCCCAGCACATAAGTCAGGTGGCTCCAAACTCCAGCTCCAGAGGATCTGATGCCTTCTTCTGGACTCTGAGAACACTCATGTGCACATACCCACACCCTGACACACACACATACATATATAATAAAAAAAAACCAATTACAATAGATCTTTAAATATGTTTGAGGGGGTAAATTTGCTTACTTTAAGCATTTGCAGATACTTTATGTTTGTATATTTGTGAGAGGAATTGAAAATGATTTTAGCAAGGAGATAGGCTAAACTTAAATCACATGTAGTGGGAGGTCTAAATACTTCCAGAATATTCTGTCACCCTTTCTTGCTTCTATTTCTCCATGTTTGCTTAATTCTTGACCATAAAAATACAATTCCTATGGATGGTAGGGAATGTGGCCACAATCTGATATGTACATTTCTTAGTTCCCACTGCAACAGGAGATGGCCCATGTTTTATAGTACTGAGGAAAAGATTACAATGATTCCCTTAGACAAGTAGTCCAATCTTAGCCCAGTCAACAATGTTGACAAAATTGAGGTACTTAAGGGTCTCTGGATGGGTTATATCTCTGCTCTGGAACCAACAGCTGTGGTTAGGGAATCAGCCTTGGGGCCTCTGATGGATATAATGAGGAGAGTTCTCACATGAAGAAACAGATCTAGATTGAGATGACATCAGAATGCCTCCCAAGGACACGTGATCTTGTGAATCACTGAGAAGTAGGTGTCAACACTTGACAGGAACAACACACTTTCTCTAAGCCCACTCCTTAAACTTCAGGAAACAAATTTACTTTAATGAGATAAGACTGTTGTTCTAGAATTCTCTTTCAGTGTTTGATCCACTTTTTCCAGTTCTTGTTGTTGAGGAGCAGTCTAGCAACAAAGAGATGTAAGTAATAAACAGTTTCTGCCAAAGCTCCAGCCCCTTTCCTTTGTCTACCCAAATCTTCCCAGGGGCAAATTCATATGAAAAACTCACAGAAGACAAATAATGGATCCTATATTAAAACTTCTTCTTAGGGTTTCTATTGCTGTGAAGAGACACCATGACCATGGCAACTCTTATAAAGGAAAACATTTAGTTGGGGGGGAGGATGTTACAATTTCAGAGGTGTAGTCTATTATCTTCATGGAGGGCCATGGCAGCATGCAGGCAGACATGGTGCTGGAGAAGGAGCTGAGTCCTACATTTTGATCTGCAGGCAATGAACTGGGACACTGGATGTTGCTTGAGCATAGGAGGCCTCAAAGCCAACCCCCACAGTGACACACTTCCTCCAACAAGGCCATAACTATTGCAATAAAACCATACCTCCCAATAGTGCCATTCCCTATGAACTTATGGAGGCCAATTACATTCAAACTACCACAACATCTAATTAACCCGATTGGAGACAAGACAAGAAGAGGTGACAAGGAAAAGAAATTCAAGTATAACTGAGTTTACCTGCCTACCTACAGCAAGGTTAGTGCTAAGCATGATCTCTTAGTTAACTTTGTATTTCATGTGTTACCAGGATGAGTACCTGTGTTCTTCCTTTCCAAGGGAAAATAACATCTCTACAGTGCATAATTATGATAAATAGCACCTTAATTGAGCCATCAATGTTCCATCACCAGTAATGGACAACTCTAAAAGTATGTACCTTCCAATGTTACACACAGACACAGTATTGCCTGTGCAATGTCCTTGCCAAAATGTTCAACCTAGCTCTATTCATGAGAATAAAATCATACAGGCCTCCATTGTGGGGTGTTTTTATTATAAAATGTTAGCTCCTGGAAAAAGACTAAGAATGCAAGAGGACTGTCGTAAGGAGATGGAGTGACAAATTACAGTATGGGTTGTGTTGGTTACTTTTCTATTGCTGTGATAAAATACCATGACCTATGGAACTTGTAGGGAAAAAACCCTTTATTTGAGCTTATAGTTCCAGAGGGTTAGAGTCCATCACCATTTTTATGGGAAGCATAGTAGCTGGCAGGCATTATTGCTTGAACACCATCCTGAGCTCACATCCTCAAACCCAGAGCAGGAAACAGAACAAATTGAGAATAGTATGAAGCTTTTAAAGTTCAGAGCACACCCTCGGTGATGTACCTCCTTCAGCAATGACAGACACTTTAAGCCTTCCCAAACATCACCACCAACTAGGGGACCAAATAGTCAAATGCTAAAGATTATTTGGGACATTTATCTTACATGCAACCACTGCAGGCATCATTTGTTCTAGCATTAAAAAGTCTCCCAGCTGTAAGAGACTGTTCTTCCTTTCATGGCCAGTTAGGGACTTATTAAAATGATTGTGTACTTGATATTACTGTTTAATAAATTTTGAATTTCTGGAGAATAATGTTGATATTTTTGATATATAAAATGTTCAGGTATTTAGATATATTTTCATATATGTAGTGGATTTGTAAGTAATTCAACAGAGATTAATGTGTGGTATGTATGTATCTTAAACAGAGAGAACCATGAAAAAGAAAAAGAAAAAGAAATCATGTATTAGTCAGCTTTCCATTACTGTAAAAAGCAACAGAGACATTTGTTGTAGAATATTATATTAAGGCGTTTTGCTTTTGTTTATGTTGCATTTGTGAAGCTGTGTTACTGTGCCTGTCTAAAACACCTGATAGTCTAATAAAGAAGCGAATGGCCAATAGTAAGGCAGGAGAAGGGGTAGGTGGGGCTGGCAGGCATAGAGGATAAATAGAAGGAAAAAAGGGAGGAGCCAGAGTAGGAGGAGGACATCAGGGACCAGCCACCCAGTTACACAGCAAGCCATGGAGTGGAGTAAGATTTACAGAAGTAAGAGAATGGGAAAAGCCCAGAGACATAAAGGTGATGGGATAATTTAAGGTAAGAAAAGCTCATAAGAAACAAACCAAACTAAGGCAGCTAAGAATAAGCCTCTGTTTGTGATTTATTTGGGAGCTAGGTAGTGAGTTCCCCCAAAGAGCAAAACCAACAATTAAGTTATAAAGGGAAAAGGTTTACTTTGGATCACAATTTTAGCCGTTTGTCAATTTAACCATAGACCAAACCAATTGCTTTCATACTTGTAGTGAATTAGCTCTCCACAGCAGGAGTGCTTCCCACAGGGAGACTGCTCACCTCATGATCAGAAGTGACTAGAAGCCAACAAAGTCTCACTGTCTCCCCAAGGACCAGCTTCAGTGACCTGGAGCTTCCCCTAGGTTTCATTTCTTAAGGTCTCAGCGTCTTCCAATTGCAACATCTAGGAAAACAATCCTTACGAGTGTGTGTGTGTGTGTGTGTGTGTGTGTGTGTGTGTGTGTGTTCATTTAGGTGCATGTGCACATGTCTGCAACTGTACTTGTGTGTGCAGGTGCATATGTGTGCTTATGCAAGTGGACTCAAAGGACAAAGTGTGGTATTATTTTCAGGTACCATTCTCTCTGTCTCTCTGTCTCTCTCTGTCTCTCTGTCTCTCTCTCTCTCTCTCTCTCTCTCTCTCTCTCTCTCTCTCTCTCTCTCTCTCTCTCTCTTTCTTTCTTTCTTTCTTTGAGACAGGATGTCTTACTGGCCTGGAATTCATCTATTAGAATTAGAGTGTCTGGCCACCAATCTCCAGGATCCCATGTTTCTCCACCTCCCCAGCACTGAGATTACAAGTATGTGCCATGACACTCAACTTTTCCAACATGAGTTCTGGGGACAGAACTCCAGTCCTCATGCAGTTTACAAGCTGAGCTATCTCTTCAGCCCTCCAAACGCCTTTGAGGGGCAGTAAAACCCATGTAATAGGCCGGGCGGTGGTGGCGCACGCCTTTATTCCCAGCACTCGGGAGGCAGAGGCAGGCGGATCTCTGTGAGTTCGAGGCCAGTCTGGGCTACCAAGTGAGTTCCAGGAAAGGCGCAAAGCTACACAGGGAAACTCTGTCTCGGAAAACCAAAAAAAAAAAAAAAAAACCCCATGTAATAGCAGGCCATGTAGTAAGTGATGGCCAGTCATGAATCTAGATGAAAGCAGTAGAGCAGGTAGTCATTATGTAAGTCTTCAACCCTTCTTGTGGGCTTGACAGCTTTAAGAATAAAAGATTGGGTTACTTCACTCAGAATGATATTTTCTAGTTCCATCCATTTGCCTACAAATGTCATGATGTCATTGTTTTTTACAACTGAGTCATATTCCATTGTGTATATGTACCACATTTTCTTTATCCATTCTTTGGATGAGGGGCATCTAGGTTGCTTCCAGGTTCTGGCTATTATGAATAATGCTGCTATGAACATAGTTGAGCAAATGTCCTTGTGGTATGTTTGAGCATCCCTTGGGTATATGCCCAAGAGTGGTATCATTGGGTCTTGAGGTAGATTGATTCCCAATTTTCTGAGAAGTCACCATACCAATTTCTAAAATGGCTGTACAAATTTGCACTCACACCAGCATCCTCTCCAACATAAGCTATCATCAGTGTTTTTGATCCTAGCCATTCTGACAGGTGTAAGATGGATCTCAGTAATTTTGATTTGCATTTCCCTGATGACTAAGGATGTTGAGTAATTCCTTAAATGTCTTTTGGCCATTTGGGATTCTTCTGTTGACAAACATGGTATGTGCTCTGTCATAAGTGGATACTAGATGTAAAGCAAAAGATAATCAGACTGCAACCCACAGCTCCAGAGAAGCTAGGAAACAAGGAGGACCCTAAGAGGGATATATGGATCACCTTGGGAAGAGGAAACAGAGGAGATCCTGATGAGTAAACTGGGGTTGGGGGGTTCATTGGTGGGTAGGAGATGGGGGATGAGAACATGAGGGAATGGAATGGTCGAGCTGGGGGAGGGATGGAGTGGGAGAGTAAAGAAAGAGATACCTCAATAGACGGAACTTCTATGGGGTAAGGGAGAAACCTGGTGCTAGGGAAATTCCCAGGAATCCACAAGAACAACCCCGGATTAGACTACTAGCAACAGTGATGAGGGTGCCTGGACTGGCCTACCCTGGTAAGCAGATTGGTGAATACACTGTCATCATAGAGCCTTCATCTAGTAACTGATGGAAACAGATGCAGAGATCCACAACCATGCACCGACCGAGCTCCAGAAATCCAGTCAAAGAGAGGGAAGAGGGACTTTATGAGCAAGGGTTTCAAGATCAGAATGAGGAAATCTACAGAGACAACTGAACCAAGCTCAAAGGAACTCACAAATTTTAGACTGACAGCTGTGGAACCTGCATGAGACCAGTCTAGACCCTCTGCATACGGGATACAGGTGTATAGCTGAGTCTGTTTGAGGGGCTCCTGGCAGTGTGATGAGGATCTGTCACTGGTGCATGAGCTGGCTTTCTGAATCCCATTACCTATGGTTGGACACCTTGCTCACCCCTGATAAAGCAGGGAGGGGCTTGGTCCTGCCTCAACAGAATGTACCAGGCTTAGCTTTCCCCCCAAGAGAGAAGTTACCCTATTAAGGGAGGGAATTGGGGAGGGGAACAGGAGGAGAGATGAGATGGGGATCTGTAGTTTGTATGTAAAATGAATAAAAATATAAAAGTTTGGGATAAAAAGGACGTGCTGTAAGAGTAATCTTAGTTTACAATCTATTAATTGGAAGCAATAAAGGAGCCTGGAAAGGTGCAAACACCTCAATGTTATCTCTTCTATGGTTGGAAATAAAAAGCACTGAGGGAACACAATTTGAAATCTTATTTTATCAGGTGTGAATGAAGGTGAGACATAACACAGCTTCTTGGGAAAACAACATTTCTTAATGGAAAAGTTCACTTTCAGATAATAGGAGGTTAGTATGTCTGATATTAAGTTCTTATAAAGCTAAACATTGATAAGACAAAAATAAGATAAAATTCTAAATTTGCTGTGAGTTACTGTCTCGGTAATGTCAAATAACTTCCTAGAAAATATGTTAAATAACATATTGACAAATAATATCAGATAACAAAACAAAACTCAGGCTAGCAAATTGGCTCAGTAAAAGCAGTTGTGCGTAGGGCTAATGGCCTGAATTCAATCCAGAAGAGAACCAACCCATTAGATATGTTCTGTGATCTCTCCATGTTGACTGTGGGATGTGCCCACTTGCACTCACACACATATATACATACACATACAAAAATAAATGAGTTAAAAATTTAAAGCAGTATGGAAATTAGTCTAAATTGAAAGGAGCATTGGCTTAACAGTTACAATGAGCCTGATAAAACCACACTTACTTGATAGAGAGCCTGCATAGCATGCCCAAAGCTGTGGGTTCAAATCCCTAGTACCCCATAAACTGCTCATGTATACATCTGCAATCCTAGCATTAGGGTGTTGGAGGCAGGCAGATCACAGATCAAGGTCATTCTTGGCTACATACATAGTGATTTTGAGACATGCCTGGGTGAAAGAAGAAATAAAGAATGGAAGGAAGGTTAGACAGAGGGAGAGGGAGGGGAAGGATGAAAGGAAGGAGGAAGGAAAGAAAAATAAAGAAAAAAATGCACTCACGGGGGACCCAATACTGGGATCAACAAGTGTGTAGGTACAACCTTTCACCAACAGGGACCCAACTCAACAACCTTTACAAACAGGCACAGCATCCAGAAGGCAGTGTGAAATGTCTGCATTTTCTTTAGTCCATAAGGATTTGCCTGGACTTGGCTATCCTGTAGTCCTGTCTTTTTCAATTTTTTTTTTCATTTCTTTCATCCCTACTGGTGACCATTTCTACCCTATCCTAGAGCAGTGCTTCTCAAACTTCCTAATGTTGTGAATACAGTTCCTTCTTGTGGTGACACCCCCGACCTTAAAATTATTTCATTGGTACTTCATAACTGTAATCATGCTACTTTTATGAATCATAATGTAAATACTGATATGCAGGATATCTGATATGTGGACCCAAATAGGACCCACAGACTGAGAATTGATGCCCTGGAGCCTTGACTCCATTCATGAACATCATCCATAGCTCAGAACCAACAATGTAACTTGTTGGACTCTGCTAAAGAGTCATGAACTTTACTCTGGAGAGAATGGCTGCCATGAAAAGAACAAATAACAAATGCTGGAGAGAATACAGAAAAAGACATTCACTGCTGGTTGGAATGTAAATTAGTCTAGCCACTGTGGAAATCAGTGAAGAGGGTAAGGACATTTGGCCAAGAGAAGGAAGGAAGCAGGAGAAAAATGCCAGGAACTGATTATGAGAGGCATAGTCTGTCTGTAGAAAGCTTCTACTTCTAAGTGATTCCAGCCTCAAATAAGAGTCTTTAAGAGTAAAAAGCAGATCATCACTTGAAGTGAGAGGGGGAAGGGAACAGAGACTAAATCACATGGGACTGAAAGTCTCCCATTTCTCATCTCCTTCCTTTGTAGTACAGAAATGGAGGAAATTAAGCAAGCCCCTGCATTGCGCATCTACTGCATGGTAATGGTGGTGTGCTCAGCTGTGGCAGTGAGATTTTATTTAGATTCCAGCAGGTGCCCATTGATGGAAAGAAAGACTTATTTCAGGTTTACCAAATAATTTCTACGTCAGTTGCCTCATCGCCAATTTAAGATGCTCATGAAAACCAAGCACATCACCCGATTACATAATTTATCCCGAATGTACATCATGCAAGAAGAGTTACGTTATTTAAACTCATTGCAGAAATAAATTTCTGGCAAGGTCTCAGCACTCAGAATCCAGGCTGGCGCTACCTGCTCAGTTATGTGTCAATATTTTTCAGATTAGGCTAGATGAAAGTGTTCAGAGGCATGACCACTGCTCATAGGTTAAATCCCCCAAAGCAGACAATTTCACCCTTGTGGGCCCAGGCAATTATCCTTCCCCAGGGCTTCCTACTGTTGCTCTGATTGTCTGGTGAGTGAGGAGGGCCAAGGTCATGGGGAGGTCTGGCATGTACAGTAGAGGAATTGTTCCCACATCAGTCCTGGAGAGGGAACAGTGCAGTGTAATCTAAAAGTAAGAACTTGGGGCCACTGAGATGCTCAATGGGTAAAGGTCCCTCCTGTCAAGTCTGTTGCCTGAGTTCAATTCCCAGGACCTGCTTAGTGAAAGGAGAGAAATAATTGCTGCAAGCTTTCTTCTGACCTCCAAACCTGCGCCTTGATACATGCACACACACACACACACACACACACACACACACACACACACACACACATACACCGAATGAAAAAATAAGTAAATGTAAAATGGAAATTGAAGGCTGAACTTTGCCAGATTTAAAGGCACACACCTTTAATCTCAGTGTAGGGAGGCAGGCAGACAGACTAACAGAGGTTAGTCGAGGTGAGCTTAATGTACTTAGGGAACTATCTCTAATTAAAACTTTATTGTAGTAGCAAACTGAGAGGCCTGCTCTGCCAGTTACATTAAGTCCTAAGAGCAGGGTTGAACAATGAGGCTCATGACAGTGGTTCTCTGTAAAATTGGTTTATGTAAATTCACTCTGTGACATTTGCAGGCATTGCTCAATGATATATTTCTCGGAATTTCTCCCGCTCCTTAAGGGGCCAACAAGTGTATTTTTTGTTTTGTTTTGTTTTTTGTTTTGTTTGGGGGGTGTTTTTTGTTTGTTTGTTTGTTTTTGAGACAGGGTTTTTCTGTGTAGCACTGGTTGTCCTGGAACTCACTCTGTAGACCAGGCTGGCCTTGAACTCACAGAGATCTGCCTCCTGCCTCCCTGAGTGCTAGGATTAAAGGTGTGTGCCACCACCGCCTGGCTCAGCAAGTGTATTTTCATCTACTGTCTTCCGGTCCACTTCTCAAATGTAAATTAAGACATATCATTCCGGGAGTGAAGAGATGTGGCTCAGCAGTTAAGAGCACTGGCTGTTCTTCCAGAGAACTGGGGTTCAAATCCACACAGTGGCTCACACTGTCTGTAACTTCAGTTCCAGGGGATCTGACGCCCTCTTCTGGTGTCTGAGGGTACCAGGCATGCATATAGTACACAGACATACACATGCAGACAAAAACACCCATACACATAAAAATAAATAAATAAATAAATCTTAAAAAGAAAAAAAAAACTTTATTGTAAAGAACTTGAAAGTTAAAATCACACACCACCATCGCATGGTGGTGCATGCCTTTAATCCCAGCACTGGGGAGGAAGAGGCAGAGGGATCTCTGTGAGTTCCAGGACAGCCTGGTCTACACAGGACAGCTATGGATGTTACACAGAAACCCTGTCTTGAAAAACAAACAAACAAAAAAAAAAAAAGAAAAGAAAATCACAAACCAAAATTAAGCAGACCAAAGTCTATGCCTCACATTGATCTCTGTACAGTTAGACTGTCCCCTCTGACAATGGAACTTCACATTGGATTTTGTACTTTTACTATCAAATATACTTTTGTGCACATACCCACCACCCAAAACAAAACAAAACAAAAAATCCATGACAGAGTTGAAATTATAAGAACAATTAGATTCATACCCTCTTTCGTGACTCAAGCATCTTCTTTCTTCATTTGGTCCTTCCTCATCACCTAATGTCTAGCCTTTCTTGTTCTTTTTCCCACGTGTTATATTGAACCCAAATGAGCATCTGTTTGCACATGTCTATATATTGTATCTTTCCTATTCTCTTTTTCCCCCCTATTCTCGTTAAAGAACTAAATCACCGAAGGAAATAAATCTAAGACTATGGATGCCTTCAAGGGCTGGGAACTTCATTTTACAAAGTACTTTCTCTTCCATTATCACTCTGACCAGAATCTCCCACTGAATTAAATTTGATAGCTGCTGGTGTGAGCAGATGTGAGACTCAAGCAGTACATTAACAAAGAAAGCCTCATTAGGTTTTGTCCTAAAGTCCCATTTACTCCAGCAAGCTATGGGCATGGTCACAGAATGTTTGACGCAAGGTGGGTGTTGTGAAATGCCTGACCTACTCAGAAAAGAAAGAGGTCTGTTACGTTTGCTGCCAGGATGTGGGAGGATGGCTGGTTCCTTCCTTCCAGGGGGTTCTGTGAATGAAAGTTCCCAGAAGAAGCTGCACCTTCAAGTTAACACATTCTGCAAGGCTGATTGGCTGAATGGAACACCACTGATTGAGGAGACAGTAGAATGTTGCTAGTGGAGAGTCTAATTAGAGTTTACCTTGAGCTGTCTTGAGACTCCTAAAGAACCATTCCTTGCCCACCTCTGTGTCTGATCTAATATCCTGTGACTAACAGATAAAAGTCTCTTGGAATGTGTTAACCTAACAAGCTTCCACCGACCAAGAGGGGGAAGGGTGACTTGAAATAACATTTGAGGCCAAAGGCTGAGATTTCTCAAGTTTTGATGTGACTGCCTACTCCATGTTTCTACCAATGTATTTGAAAAGTGACGTATGGCTTTGTTGTTAATGTTATGATGCTATAGGAACCTGAAAAAACTGGTTCCACATTAAAATACGGTATTTGGGGTAACTTGAAACCATGTTTCCAGCCACTCATACTTGGCTTTCAGAATAAGCTATCTCTTATCTCTTTTGAGGTGACAGTTATGTTTTTTGTTGACAGTGTCTAACAAAGTCAGAGGAGGTTACTGTGCTCCAACCATGTTAATCAACTCCAAAGTGGCCTGGTGTGGCCTGTCTCAGAATCCTAGATATCTACTACTTTTGTCTTCCAGTTACTATGTGCAGAATAAAGAAAATGTGGAGAAACTTGCTACTACTCCATTCTGCTAAGAGTACGTCTGTGCTAGGTCTCTGTGTATATGGTGATTTCCCCTGGCCCTCCAGGTTTTCCATCTGAGAGCCTGGAGATGTTTCTGGAGCATTCTCCCATCCCTTTCCTGTGGTCCACAAAATCACTGAGAACTCCACTCTACTTTGCAGAGTTTTTGCTAAGGGGCGGATCTCCCCACCTAACTTCCAGACATGGCAAATGACCTAGGGAAAAAAGGCTGACTGAGGCTGTCTCTACCAGAGGCACTGTTGGCTGCCAACAGCAGTTCTCTGAAGAGCCAGGCCCCTATTTCATCACCTGTTAGTGCCCAGAATTAGCATTTTCTATGTGGCAGAAACAGCTCCAGTGGACTCCTCAAGGACTTAACTTTTTCTAGTTCTTGTTCAACTGGCAACAGCTTTCTGCTCCCCACACACCCTCCGAAACATCAACTCAGCATTTCATGTAATTTTAACCCTGTGGGGGGGTGGGATGGGGAGGGGAGATGCAATGGTGTGTGTGTGTGTGTGTGTGTGTGTGTGTGTGTGTGTGTGTGTGTGTGTGTGTGTTTTAGAGAGAGAGAGAGAGAGGTGATCCTCACCTTCTAGCATGTGTGAGATGGGGTGTCTTGTTCACTACTGTGTCCTCCCTGGCACAAGAGCTTCCAGGGAGTCTCCTGTTTTCACCTCCCATCTTGATGTAGGAATGCTAGGATTGCAGACCTGCACGCTACAGTGCCGGGCTTCATGTGTGTTACAGACTCGGCTCCTCATGCTTGCATAAGAAGCACTTAGCCCGCTGAACCATCTCTCCAGCCCTCGTGCACTTTTTAAAGCTCTGTTTAAAATCTTGGCTGTTGTAGTTACTTTTGGTAGAAGGGAGTCACGGCTAATCTGTTTCACAAGAAAATGAACAACTTTGAGTCTGTGCTTATTTTACAGATACCTTGCATGGCTACTTCTACAAAGTGTTCCCACATTGTAGGTAGTCTTGCCATCCAACATGGTGTTTGGAAAACTGGTGAAACAGGTGGCAAAAAGAATTCTTCAAAGACACGAAAAAGACAAAAGAGAATTTAATGTGATACAGAGTGACAGAGCAATGGGTCAGTTCCCAGAGAAGGGGCTGCACAGCTGAGAAGAGATGGCCCTACTGGTACAGCAGTTAATGGTGGTGTAACTCTTATTGTGGGATTGAGTAAGCCTGTACTTGAGGGAACAAGTGGACCTCTCATTATCTCGTTGAGAAGTAAATTTTGTGGCACAGTTTGCCTTGAGACTGGATTTGGATAAGGTGGGTTTAGGGGCAGGGCTCCAGTTGTCAACATATCACACAGCTTACTAGCTAGCAGGCCACCAATAATTGTGGTCAGATTGTCAAAATCCATGAGTTTGCTCTCACATTCAATCTTTTTGTTTCTACAGTTAGTACAAGCAATTTAATAATTTTAAACCTTCAATCCAACTGTTAGATTTTTCTAACCCAAATAACAGTATTTTAATTAGGGTTTCTATTACTGTGAAGAGATACCGTGAACACAGCAACTCTTATAAAGGAAACATTTAATTGTGGTGGCTTACAGTTCAGAGGTTCAGTCCATTATCATCATGGTGGGACATGGTGGTATGCAGGCAGACATGCTGCTCGAGAGATAGCTGAGAGTCCTGAATCTTGCAGGCAACAAGAAGTAGTATGTGCCAATGGACATGGCTTGAGCATATATGAGACCTCCACAGTGACACACTTCCTCCAACAAGACCACACCTACTCCAACAAGGTCATATCTCTTAATAGTGCCACTCCCTTTGAGATTATGTGGTGGTGGTGTTGCAATTATATTCAGACTACCACAAAAATACTCTTTGAAATCCATTTTCAATCTTTGCAATCTTCTTTTGCAATTTTGTGTATCTCTGTCTTCTATGTCTCTGACTCCTTCTCTTCCCCATATACAGTATGTATAAATGGAGATATATGCATACCCACATATGTACATACATATACACATGTCTCATATAAGGTCCTGTTGCAATGAAGCTTTTTCCTCTAAGTGTGACATGGCCACCACTATCATGAAGAGGAGTTATTGTGGTGACCTAAAGAAGAGTCCACACTTAAGGTAATGTAATGATAGAATAGTACAGTGGTGGTTAGGTCTGTGGTGATAAAGCTGTAATATTTCCTCCTACAAGTGTGTGTGTGGTTTTGAGACTCCCATCTGAGATTCCTGGGATCAGTAATTCCTGCTCCATCTGCCTGTAGTCTTCATAAATTCAGGAGTATATAGGAGGTAGAAGATTGACTAGGGGTCGGGGACTCACCATTGATGTGACTGGCAGTGAATTAGACATGCTGGGTATGTATGGGAATTTCTGGTGATTTTGAGTCATCCATGCTTTTATAAGTAACTATGATAAATCTACTGGTTCACCAAGCTGGTCTTGGATGGAATCCTTTCTTTGGTTTCTCAGTGTCCTTTTTTGGGGGAGGGGCGCAGGTTTTGAGACAGGGTTTCTCTGTGTAGTTTTGGGGCCTGTCCTGTAGACCAGGCTGGCCTCGAACTCACATAGATCCACCTGGCTCTGGCTCTGGAGTGCTGGGATTAAAGGTATGCGCCACCACCGCCTAGCTCAGGGTTCTTTCTGTCTGGGTGATTAGATGTTTCTTTACATCTCTCAGAACAAGTGATGTTGTGGTATTTTTTAAACCCATTCTGTGATTCAGATATGTTTTGAGTGTGTCCCTAGGGATTTGTGGGCTGAAGATGAACCCCCAAAGTGAGACTTAAGAGGATAGAACTTAATTTGCTATAGTGTTCAGAGGTAGACTTGGAGGAATTGATGGATGGAGCCCCATGACTGAATCCTTCCACGTCTTAAGATTCCTCTGGCCTCTGCTGCCAACAAGTCTATGACCTGATATGTTCTTCCAAACCTCAGCCAAAATCAACCTCCTTTGTTTATTACTCCGTCTGTGGTATAGTGCCACTACAACAGGGAATGGACTTACAATCTGCAGCCTTCTTCTTCAGCACAATTTTACTCTATTTCTTTTCATATTTTCCTTTGTGTTTATATCAGAATATGTTTCTTTAAAATCTTTTGATAATACAAGTAATAAATTAAATAATCTTGAAGGAACCATGTTAAAGTGTTAATAAAGATTGTAAATACCAAAAATAGATATAAAAGATGACTTATTTTCAATAGCATTTAATAAAGGCAAGCAGAAACAGTGGAAAAGAATGATTTCACAGGACTTCAAAACTGAGCCAGACATGGCAGCACATGCCTGTATGCCAGCTCAGTAGAGGCTGGGCAAAAGATTCCAGAGTTCAAGGCCAGCCTGAGCTATATAGATTTAGTCTCAGAAAAAGGAAAAACTAAAAAGTACTGGTTCTGGTTTTCTCATGAGACACAGAAAATGCTATCTATGGAATGATAATCAAATAAGGTTATTTTACTTACTAACATGATTAATTGGGTGGAATACTGAATGTGAAGGAGAAACCTTGATGCCAGATGAAGCATCTAATTAGCAAAATCAAGGAGCAATGATAACCTTGACCCAGTGTGCCAATTATGCTTTACTTGAACTGTAGAAACTTTTTCTATTTATTACCAACAATTTTTGGAACCTTTATATTTATAGCTGCTTTGGGTTATATTTTACCAGAATTTGTGACTTAAATGAGCTTGATCTTGGCCATAAATACTGTCCTTCTGGTTAATAGGTTTTCTTTCTAGAATATATATCAAAAGGTCCTCTGTGCTCGCTGGATAGCTGTACTAAATTACAGTATCAGAGAGGAGGGTAGGGAGATAAAGGTAGGAGAGATGGAGAACTGGATGGCTTTTCCAGATTATTTGTGTAGTGAATGAAGTACATACTGCAGGCAAGAATGGAAGAAAACTAACAATATGTTACTATTACTATAGATTGTCAACTAGAGGGGATCTAAGATCATCTAGGTGATGATCTCTGGTTATGTAAGTGAGGGGTTTTCTGGATTAGGCTGGATGAAATGCAATAACCAACTCTAGGTGAAGGCAGCATCATTCTACAAATTACAGTCTTGGAATGAATAAAAAAGACAGAGAACAAAACACCAGAATTCATCTCTCTCTGCTTCCTGATTGTGAACAGAATGTGAACTCGCTGCCTTGCATTCCTGCCTCATGCCTTCCCTAGAATGATGGACAACTATGTCACCTGCTCCTCTTTATTCAGGCAATGATTTTGTTCTTATTTTTTTTGTTTACTATTTATTTTAATGAATAAGCCTGTGAATAAAGAGAATGAAAGATAAATGAGAACTTTCTGGAAGGCAGAGGAAGTTTGTTTTTTGATCAACAAACAAACAAAGAGCAGCAAAGAATATTCAAAAAGTGAAGGATAGGAAAAGAGCACTGTCTAGTGGGAAGTGGAATTTGCAGACTGGCAGGGGTAGAGGAGCAGAGCGTGAGAAGTAGGGAGATGGCTGCCCTCAGTTTGAAGACACTTATTGTCAATATCCCAATTAGACAGTAATATCAAGGGGAAGACAGACCCACACAGGTTACAGCAGAAAGAAATATAGACACCCCCCCAAATATAATCCCCACCTCTCTCTGTGTGTACAGATAGATAATCATTAAGTAGCAGACACATAAAGAATATTGTCTGCATGACAGAGAAAAACCAAGATAGAGAGGACTGGTCCAGGAATAAATCCAATGCAAGGAACAAACAACTGTTTGAAAATTATAATTTCCAGACCTTTGGTACAAAACCATAACATCATGTAGATCTCAGCCATTTCTCCATCATTGGGTGATCCTCATGTCTTTCTTGGGGTCCTGTTTTCCAGGTAGCCTCACTGGTGATGTGAGTAGCAGTCCAGTCATCCTTGTTCCACATCTAGTATCCTCCTATGAGTGAGTACATACCATATTTGTCTTTCTGAGTCTGGGTTACCTCACTCAGGATGATTTTTTCTAGATCCATCCATTTGCCTGCAAACCTCATGATGTCATTGTTTTCTCTGCTGAGTAGTATTCCATTGTGTATATGTGCCACAATTTATTTATCCATTCTTCAGTTGAAGGGCATCTAGGTTGTTTCCAGGTTTTGGCTATTACAAACAATGCTGACATGAACATAGCTGAGCAAGTGCTCTTGTGGTATGATTGAGCATTTCTTGGGTATATGCCCAAGAGTGGTATAGCTGGATCTTGGGGGGACTGATTCCCAATTTTCTAAGAAAGCGCCATACTGATTTCCAAAGTGGTTGTACAAGCTTGCATTCCCACCAGCAGTGGAGGAGAGTTCCCCTAGTTCCACATCCTCTCCAGCATAAAGTGTCTTCAGTGTTTTTGATCTTAGCCATTCTGACAGGCGTAAGGTGAACCAAAGGCTGAGGCCCTTCCCCCTCCAACTGGATCAGGCCCTCTGAATAGGTGAGACAGTTGATTGGCTTGATCTGTTTGGGAGGCATCTAGGCAGTGGTACCAGGTCCTGGGCTCATTGCATGAGTTAGCTGTTTGAAACCTGGGACTTATGCAGGGACACTTGACTCAGTCTAGGAGGAGGGGACTGGACCTCCCTGGACTGAGTCTATCAGGTCAATCTCAGTCCTCGGGGGAGGCCTTGCTCTGGAGGAGGTGGAAATGGGGAGTGGCCTGGGGGGGAAGGGGAGGGGGGGCAGGAAGGGGGAGAACAAGGGAATCTGTGGCTGTTATGTAGAACTGAATAGTATTGTAAAATAAAATAATAATAATAATAATAAAAACTGTAACATCAGCATTCAGGAAGCTGAGACAGAAGGATTACATGTTTGAAGCCTGCATGGGCTTCATAGTGATACCTAGTTACCAATGTCTTTAGAAAAATCACAGGAAGCCTTGAAATTCACAAAAACATGAGAGAATAGGAAGACATCTTTCAGACATCCAGCATTCAAAGATTGGGGGTGAAAACAACAGACAAATCTTAAGAACATTTGGGCAAAATAAAGATTAAGGAATTGGTTTATAGACCATATACACGAGTAACAATTCTAGAAAATAAAGAGACAATCAGGGAAAGAATAGAAGACATTTCCTCTGAGCTGAGAGAAATACCTTCACATTCAAAGACCGAATAACATTTTAGGACAGCAAAGACAAACAGGTTGTTTAAGGTATAGCCTGGACAAGATGGTAAACCACAAAAGAATGAAAATTTTTGGATTGTGTTAGATTTATCTTCATCAGAAATGTTCTTTGAGGACGTCTAGAGACAAAATTATAACAAATTTAGTTTTAAAATGTAAATGGTTTCTTTATTCTAGAATCAGGCAACATCTCATTCTAAAACAATAATCCTAACAAGCTTGTTGGGTCCTTGGTCTCGGTGGTTTAAAGAATTAAAAGACAGAAAATAGCTCAGAGCAAAGTGACAGTAAAGTCAGTCTTTTAAGCAGAGCAGTGGGTACCAGAGATGGTGCCATTGGTTCTAGGGGACCTGGATTTTATTTGGGTTTCTGTTGCCCCACCCTGTCTATATTTTTGTTGTTGTTCTACAGCGTTTAGATGTCTCTTTTGGTGCAAGAACTGAGGCTCTTTTTCTACCAGTAAGCATGGACATAAATGCAATAGGACCCCAACTTGGTATATGAGCTCAGAATAAGCTGTAATAGGGACCCCTGCCATGGTGCACTGGTGCAGAAACAGTTGTGCTTTGGCTTGGATCAGAATGGATCCCAGCCCTGTCTTTTCTGTGTGGTGTAATGGGGGAAAACACACACACTGCAGATGGAGGGAAATGGCCTACTTTTCAGGTCAATGGAAATTCATTGCTGGGAACTAAACTGGGTGGAGGTCATTTCTCCATTTGTGTTCTTAGGATGCACAGCTTAACTGATTCTTATTTTCCCTGAAGAATCGTACAGAAGAAGGCTGAGGATAGCAGAAACAGCAACTAAAATTATAGTGACCATTTCAAAGATTACTGAGACCTCTTGGTTACTCTGACATGGGTTGGCTAGACTCTCTTCATTATGTTTTAAACAGGCTTCTTGCAAAGTATAATTTAGTAACAGGGCATTTTATACAAGTGACTCAGTTTTTGTTTGCACTGGGCTGCTGGGATTACTGTAGGAACTTAGTGACAAGCAGTGGTCTCATCAGGGCATGGTAACTTGTGCCTGTAATGCCAGCATTCAAGAGGCTGAGGCATAAGGATCCCCAAGCTGGAGGTTAGCAGGAGACACATAGTGAATCTTTGTCTCAAAACAAGAAAACAACAGACAAACAAAAACACTGGTCCTTCAGAGACTTTCATACAATCATTAAAGATATGGTGTCAGAATTCTTGGGAACATTCATCAAGATCGTGATGATTTGGAAGAAAATGGCCCCCAAAGGAAGTGGCACTATTAGAAGGTATGTCCTTAAGGATGGACTAAACCTCTGAAAATGTAAGCCACCCTAATTAAATGCTTTTCCTTTATAAGAGTTGCAGTGGTCATGATGTCTCTACACAGCAATAGAAATCTTAACTAAGACAAAAGTTGGTACCAGGGACTAGGTTATTGCTATGAAAGACCTGTCCATGCTTTTGTTTGGACTTTGAATTTGGACCTCAAAGCCCACCTCCACAGTGACACATTTCCTCCAACAAGATCACACCTACTCCAACAAGGTCATACCTTCTAGTAGTGCCACTCCCTTTGGGGGTCATTTTCTTTCAAACCACCACACGACCCCAATTAAATTTCAAGAGGATAACATTTGCCCCCAAAGTACGTACTTAAGAAAAAGATGCATTCCACAAAAGAAAGAAACCCCAGGAAAGCATGTGCACTGCTATTAATTGTATTAAAATGAGGTAATAAATCATGGATAAGCAATTAGAAAATATAATCTTTGCATTCTGGGGCAGCAAGTATGCTTTCTTTCAAATAGTGCAAGAGTAATTCTTTTTGATTTGTGGTGAAAAGATCGTCTCTGTGTATGATTTGATTTAGCAGCAAATACTATTTTCAGAGTCCATACACTGGAAATTATGTGAATGGAAACACAACAATATTCATCAACTTAGAATGCTTTTTAATGTTTTAGATATATACTAGTTTGTTTTAGTAAAAATCAATAGTGTGTGTGTGTGTGTGTGTGTGTGTGTGTGTGTGTGTGTGTGTGTGTAGGCCAAGAGATGAAGATAGGGATTTATTTTAAGGAAGTGGCTTATATGGTTGTGAAAATGGGCACACTGGTAATTTTCAGCCAGTGGGTAGCATGGAGAAAGGAAAGATCCTGAAGCTGCTTAGAAGCAGGGTTTCTATTCCCTAGGTATCTCGGTCTTTTTGCCTAAGACCTTCAAAGGATGGAGTGAATCCCACCCACATGGTGCAGCACAGTTTGCCTTGTTCAAAGCTTCCTTGTTTAGATGTTGACCTTAACTAAAAGTACCTTTGTTTGCCTGGAGTTTTCCCAAATTATCTGGGTCCTGTGACCCAGCATATAAATAATCATAATTAGCTCATCACACAAACATGACAAATCTTGGTGTGATCAAACATAAAGTTAACATGAACTTCTACAACACAAAAATTGCAACCTAAAGCGACAGAAAGTAGAAGATGGCGGAATGGGGGAGAGGAAGTGGGAATAGTGTGCTTGCTAGTTTTTAGGTCAACTTGACACATGTTACAGTCATCTCAGAGGAGAGAACCTAGATTAAAAAATGCCTCTGTAACACTGGGCTGTAGGCCAGCCTGTAGAGCATTTTCTTAACTAGTAATTTATGTAGGAGGATATAGTACATTGTAGGTGGTGCCATCCCTGGGCTGATAGTCCTGGGTTCTTTAAGAAAGCAGACTAGGCAAGCTATGAGAGGCAAAGCAGTAGGCAGCACTCTTCCATGGCCTCTGCATCAGCTCTTGCCTCCAGGTTCCTGTCCTGCTTGATGTCTTGTCCAGACTTCCTTTAGTGATGGAGTAAAATGTGGAAATGCAGGCCAAATGAACCCTTTCTTTCCCATCTTGCTTTTGGTCATGGTGTTTCATCAAAGTAATAGTAACCCTATCTAAGATAAATGGCATCCTAATAAAGAGTAGCAAGAGGAAGTGGGTGTGGCTTACATCTTTAATCCCAGCATTAAGGTGGAGGCAGGAGAACAGCTATGAGTTCAAGGCCAGCATGACCTACATTGTGGTTCCACACCTTGGCTGTATAGTAAAACTCTGTTTCAACACCCACCTACCCTCAAAGAAAATGAGGAAGAAAAGTAACAACAGTTGATGGACCATAAGCTAGACTCTTAATAAATATAGAGACATAACATAATTGTCTAAATCTGAAAAGAGGGATAGCAGAAGAGGATGTTTGTGTTAGAAAAATCCAATTGTTTCCAAAGTGGAGAGCTGGTATCTACCACCTAGATATAACTAAAGTGATATAGATAGTTTCAAATAAAGCTACAAGCCAGGTCTCTGTGGGCTAGATTCATTGGGCAGGTGAGATTTCTAGTGTACCGAGTACCTTTAGGTCCACATAGACACGAACAGGCTCTCAGTTTACTGAACTATATTCTCTTAGAAGGTCTGGCTTGTGTGCAGCCCATTCTGAAATGTACACCCCCCCACACCTGATTTCGGTGCTTCCAACTCTGAGTTAGAGGGAGGAAGTGGTTACTATCCCTGCAGGTAACTAACAGGTAGAAGTGGGGAGTTCTGTAAACCTTGAGTGAGGAGAGGTGGGGTGGGGGACATCATTTTTTTTTATGGCTTTATTGTCTGCTTTATTTTTTCTTATGTGATTATATATTCTTCATATATGATCATGTGTCTTTGATGAAAATAAATGAAATGAAACACAGAGAAGAGTGAGAGGGTGCTATTTCTCTCCTTAGACAATTCCTTGGAGAGTTAAGGAGGGAGAAAGAAAAATGTTAGAAAATAAATAGAAGAGAAAGGGAGGATTTTTCTCTTCTAGGGTTTTATAATTGGTCATAGATATGACTTTGCTCTAGGGTGTCCCTCTCTCTGCTCCTGGGAGGCAGACTTCTGCATACTTGTGGCCTGTTATTTACACTTTAACCTAATTGCTGAAAATGCTGAAGAATGTCTGGTGTCACAGAAACATAGGTGCTTTTCAGAACCACAAGTTACTAGCTGATTCATAAGTCATGGTGGGTGGACTGAAAAAAGGCTAATCACTTATCTGTGAGCTTGAAGGGCACTGGGAATGGATCTGCCCCTCAGAATTGGCAGCTCATAAAAATAGGGACTGAGCCTGAAGGACTGGGTGTTTAAATGAATGGAATATGAGTTGTACTTTAGCTCTGGCTAGAGAGATGATATTAAGATTCTAGCCAATCAGAGACTTTCAGATAAACAACAAAACAAAACAAAAAACAAAACAAGAAACCAAGGCATCCCAGACCATTGTTCCACCCTGTGAGTAGCAGCAAGGTGCTGGTGAGTTGGCTCAGCTGGTAAAGGCACTTGCTGTCAAGCCTGTCAACCTGAGTTCAACCCCTGGAACCCACATGCTGGAAGGAGACTCCCATGGGTTTTCCTCTGACCTTCGTACACGAATTATGACATGCATGTGTCCTCTGTCCCCATACACACAAATAAATAAATATATCAATGTAATAAAAATTAAAATTAATCTAAATGGGCCTATCAATCATGTGGGCAGAAAAACAGAGCTCTGAAAAGCAGCCTGTTACAGAAATGTCAGAAACAGTATGAAACATTCCTAAAATGTGAATCAACACATTGTCCACTCTCACCTCTCTAGAGTACTAATGTCAGTCTTGATACACTCTAGTTCTCTTCTTATCAGAATTATTTTGATGAAGACTGCATGGGCCCTTGAACTAAGGAGAGGCTAGAATGAGAGCCAAGTGAGAGATGTCCGGAAAAACCCAAAGAAGCTGAAGCTACACAATGAATCAATGAGAGACTGTCTGCTACCAGAACTTCAAAAAAATTTCCCCATCAATATTGTTGCTGATCAGCATTTGTGAGACTGGACCATCTACTGAAACATCCTGGCAGGAAGTGACTCTGCCTTTTCCTGAGGATCTAGGCACTCCAATTAGCTTAACTGCAGGATAATGATAGGAAAACTTAATGCTATTCACCAATTTTAACATTGGGGAGATATTCTGAAAACTGACTAGATAACCTAATGTCACTATTAATACTGTGGTATTGTGAAATTAAGTGTGATTAGGCAACAGGAAATGAAATGTAAATGCTAAATTGAGAACATATTCATTAAGATATCCATATACTGCTCCATACATTGTGGCTTTAGAGTGATTTTAAAGCATGTCTTTGTATTAAGTGATTCTAATTCTCTGGGTTTCAGTTGTTACAACAGTTTATCATTGGGTTGATATTTTTTGTTCATTTGTTTGTCTGTATTCAGTTGTAGAGACAGAATCTCAACCCAGGCTGGCCTCAAACTCATTAGGTAGCCAAGGCTGGCCTTGAATTCCTGACCCTCCTACCTCCACCTCCCAAGGGCTGGAACTACAGGCAAGTAGCTCCTCTTCCCAGAGTCTACATTAAGATTTTGAAAAGTTTTCTTTCTTTCTTTTTCCTTCCTTTTCTATCTTGATTGTACTGGACCCTTATCAAAACTTTCAGGCATCAATCCACATAGAGGGAGAAGTTGGTGGGTGGGCAGTTACAAAAGTAAGACTGCCTGGTATTGTAAGTAGCATTTGCAGGAAGAAGGGAAGATAAACTAAGCCTTCCAGAGAGAAAGACAGATTGAAACAAAATTCTGCTGGGTGTGGTGGTGAAGGGCTTTAATCCCAGTACTCTTGAGGCAGAGGCAAGCACAAGCAGATCTCCATGAATTCAAGGCCAACCTGGTCTTCATAGGGAGTTTAAGACCAGCCACGGCTACACAGTGAGACTTTGTCTAAAACAAACAAACAGAAAATTAAAATTGCTGCATTAGTAAATTGTTGCCCTAGTCTAGAAGAGACTGTACTTGGTTCTTTTATTCCAAGAGTTGTGTTGCAAGGTTAAATGAAAAAAAAATAGTATATTTTATAACACACAAAAATGGAGGCAATTGGTTCTGGAGATATGGTCCAGCAATTAAGAGCATGTATTGCTCTTGAATAGGACCAGAGTTTGTTTCCCAGAACCTGTGTTAGATAGTCATGATTATCTGTAACCCCAGCTCTGAGAGGTCTCAAACCCTTTTCTGGACTGTGGGTGCAAATGTGTTCGCACGAGAGAGAGAGAGAGAGAGAGAGAGAGAGAGAGAGAGAGAGAGAGAGAGAGAGAGAGAGAGAGAGAGAGAGAGAATTTAAAGTAAAATCTTTCTAAAACATGGAGGTAATTTATTCTGGCTAAGTCCTGAGTGCAGTCACAGTTCAGTGCAGCTGCTGCCAATTCCTTAAAGGGTTTGTTACAAATGAGTAGCTGTAAACATCAACTTCTGTTGTCTTAAAAAAAATTACAGGGCTTTTCTACCATTTCCCTGAACTGAGTTTCTAGCAATTATCAAAGCAAAGCAGATTAAAGACAAAGTTATACTTTCAGGCTTCCATTGGGAAAAGCATAAATCATGTCTCCCAAAGAAGTTCATATAGGAGAAGTTATCTTTGGATTCTAATCACTGATGAGAATTTTGTGTTGATTTATTTGAGAAATTCTGAACTAATTATAAAGATCTAAGTACCCTTGATAAAGCTGCAGATTCTCATTTCGGTCTCCATTAGTGGACTTGTCTTTCCTGGCTTATCATTAAGGTTAACGGTCCAAGTCAATACTGACTTCATTCATGTCCTCTGCTCACCTTTTTCTTCTTCCCCTCCTCTTAGAATCCAGCTTTGTGTCTGTTCCCCATCACACAGTCAGTGGGTGCTGTTATCATCACTCTTGCCTTCACCAATAATTCCATGAGAAGTTCAGGAAATGGTATCATTTCTCACACATTTATTGACAGGTTCCTGCCAATAGGAGCATTTGGCTCTCTTGCAATAAAGTGCTTACTGGATACTTGTTTTTTGTTTGTTTGGTTTTTTATTTTTTGCTTTAAGTACCTGTGTTCAGATTGCAGACTGCATATAATGGCCTCTTAATTAGTGAAAAAGTAGGATCACCCCAACTCCTGTGAATGTCATTATAGATTTATGAATTTTCCAAACTCTGAGTTTTAGACCCCTGTCACTCTCTCCTTCAAACTGTTATTTTGTCATGGAGAGCCTTGCAGAGGGACTCTCTGTCCTCTGGCTATAGTGTGGAAGGCCCCTTGGCTTCTGAAGCTGTTATCTGTGATCAGAGTCTGGCTCAGCTGTTTCCAGGTTCTTGGCCCCTTATCCAAAGAGTTGAAATAAAGGCTTACACAGATTGTGAAGGAGAGAAAATTTTATTCAAAAGCAAAGCAATAGTGTGGACCAGAAAGAGACACAAGAGATACATTGCTGCATAGCAGTGGGTCATAGCAGTGATCAAGAGCCTGATTATTGGGGGGAGGGGTCCTTTTCTGGAGTTCAAGAGGAGGAGTTTGGTTGCTAGGGGCATACTTGGTTGACTTCTAATTTACAAATTTGAGTACTGAAGTCCTTGTTCACTGTTCATGTTCCTTCCCAGAGTGCATCTAAATTTAGTTAGATGCACCCCTATTATGCATATGTATAATATAGTCAACAGGAAATTCTCCTGAAGTGAGATTGGGGAATATGATTTTGCCCTATTGTGCATGTGCCCAGAACTATTCTAGGCCCCATAGACATGTCTGTTCCTTATATCCAGGCACAGTGGAATGTACCTAAGTAGAAACTATATATGTTTGATGGTTGTTAAGGAAGGAGAAACCTATTCCATCATCCAGAGAGCGGTGTGCAGGTAGTTTGAGGCAGGTGGGTGTCTTGCAGGGGTAGTAGGTTGTAGGTGCATTGTTTGGAGAGAGATGTCTGTGTACAGTATGGGCAGATAAGAAACTTAAGCTTTCAAATACAGTATTAGTAGAAGAGGGATGCATGTAGGCCAAGCCAAGGGAGATTCCATGATACGGATATGTCCTGTTCTTGCCTGTCTCAAAGCCTGCTTGCTTTTGCCTTCTCTTCCCTGGGTGAGACATTAGTTGTTCATCAAGAAACCTCCTCCCAGTACCATGAAGTACCCCTACCACATCTGTATGAGAAGGGTGGTTACTGCTCCTGGTGACATTGTGATATCTTTCCACAGAGAAGAGCCAAGAAGGTGATACTTCAGAATTTCATGACCTCATACTAACACTTTGTGGTTTCATTTTAGTATCATACAGTTCTTATCCAATTCTTTTGATTTTATAATTACATTTGTACATGGACTGAAAATTCTTGTTTTATCAGTGTTTACTTCTGGAGAATGGTTAGTGAAAAGGGAAACTTCTCTGTATTTCTTTTCAATCCTAGAGAACATCCCACTAAATATGGATGTACTAGAAGAAATTTTATCCAAGAATAGATATATGGATAGGTATACTATAGATCTACATGACAATATATGTATATAAACACAATTCATATATCAATAATACATATATAGTCTATTTGTTAGAGATGGTAATATAAATTTCATTTATATGCAATTGATATATATTACACACACACATACACACATATATATAGCTTAGAACTTCATATCAATGTGACATGCCAAGAAATCTTTTAAAACATTCATTAATCTGTTCCAAGAGCCCCATTTTGCAGAATGTAAATCCAAAGTGGAGACTATAGACAGAGCTGAATTTACTATCCTTCCTATTTTTATTTATTTATTTATTTATTTATTTATTTATTTATTTATTTATTTATTTATTTGTTAACTTGACACAAGTTAGAGTTATTTGGGAAGAAGTACCTCAATTGAGAAAATGCTTCCATCAGATTCCCTGTGGGCAATTCTGTGGTGCATTTTTTTGATTAATGACTCATGTTGGGGCCAAGCTCCCTGAGGGTAGTGCCACCCCTGGTCGGGTGGTCCTGGGAGGTATAAGAGAACAGGCTGAGCAAGCGCTGAAGACGAAGTCAGTAAGTAGCATTCCTCCATGGCCTCTGATTCAGTTATTACCTCCAGGTTCATGAGTTGTTCCCCAGACTTCCCTTCATTAAGGGCTGTAGAAATAAAAGGAAAACAACCCTGTGCTCCTCAAGTCACTTTTAATCATGATCTTTATTATGGTATTAGAAACCTAAGAAAGATGCCACAAAAGCCTCCAAGGAAAATGCACCAGTCTTTTATATTTCTGCACACCATTTTCCAAATAAAAATAACCCGGCTCTGCCTGCCTGTCTTAGGAACAATTGCTATGCAGTCTTCTTTTGGGACTCTTCTTGGAGCAAAGGCAATCTTCTGCCTGGACCTCTAGGATATGCTGCAGGAGGATTCTGATTTCTACTTTCTCTTCCTTCCCACTTCTTGGTTCCCAGAGTTGCCTGAGTACCCTGCGTCCCATTGCATTTGAGATGTGTGTGATGCTCAGGCTGAGTATTGGACCCAATACTCAATTTAGAATTCAAGACGGTTGAACTTTTTTTTTTTTTTTTTTTTTTTTTTGAACAGGAGAATGTTGTCTTGAGACCAGTTTTCTGATGCCTGGGGAAGTTATTATTTTTCTGTTGTATAGCCCAGATTTGATATTTGAGTAAATTTGAGGAATGTTGTGTGCCTGTAAAAAAAACAAAACAGAGATCCCTTTCTTACCATACTTGGCTCACTAAGGACACCCTGGTTGTAGAAAAGAAGGGCCTGCTTGTCCTTGAGCTTAAGGTATGCGACTTTGATGAGACATGAGATTTCATCTAATATTAATTCTTCATTCTTCAGATGTGAGAATTTGATAATTGTGCTAGTTTGAATGACAGTGGTACCCATAGGCTTGTAGATTTGAATACTTTGTCACCGGGGAGAGATATTATTTCAGTAGAAGGTGTGGCCTTGTTGCAGGGAGTTTCTTACTGAGGATGGGCTTTGAGATTTCAAAAACCCAAGCCAAACCCAGAGTCTCTCTTTGTTTTGGCTGGCAGATCAAGATGTAGTAGTGTCCAGCTACTTCTCCAGCACCATGTCTGCCTGTGTGCCACCATGTTTCCCACCATGATAATGGACTAAACCTCTGAAACTCTATACAAGTCCTCAATTAATAACTTTCTTTTTCTAATAGTTGCCTTGGTAATGGTGTCTCTTCACAGCCATAGAACACTGACTAAAACAGCAATATAAATTTCCCAATAGATGGAATATGTGAGCTGGAGCAAACCTAACTTTCTCCTTTTTTTCTAAGCACTGCATTCCACTCCCTTCCTTTGGATGAATGGATCTTTACATAGTGCACTCAAAAGTGATGAATTAAATTCAAACTTGCTGTAATGTCACTAGCCATGGTGATGTGAATCTGTGAGAGAAAAGGGGGAAACATTTCAGTTGCCAGCACCCCAGGTAGGCTCAGTGCGGAATTATAGATTGTGTGAAAATGACTTCTGTGTCACTGAACAATGCCATGCCTCTCTGTTCCCTTGAAAAAATAGCCAGGTCTACTAGTATCTGCCCTTGAAGAGATGGTAACTGGTTTAAACCCTTAGAGACCTTTCTTGAACCTTCCTGAATGAGTTCTGTCTCCAGGAAAATGAATCAGCCAATCATTTGTAACCACACTGCCAAATGCTTCTTAGCTGTTCTGTTTGCATTTCAAATGCTATTTACATTTATGGTTAAAGTGATGAATTTACATAACTGTGAGATGAGGAGGGAGTTTAACATTTAAGGATTGGATACCGGAGTCGTTACTGAAGAACCAGAACTGGGACTTGTAAAATGCCCTGACTTTAGTTAGTCTGGACACTTTCCTGTCTTAACAAGCTGTCCCTGAGGCACAAGGCCGAGTCTCCATTTACCTGGCCTCAGCACCCTGCAGCACACACAAATGCAGAATACAATCACCATGTATATCTTCAGACTTACATGCAAACATACAATTGACCTAAATCTCCCTTGGATTCATATCCTCCTTTGCTATGAAGCTCCTGCAAAACAAACAAACAAACAAACACAAAAACAATTTCTTCTTGGTTCAAGTTCTATCCCAAGTAAGATGAATTGTAGCTGTTTCTTTTCAGTCTACAACCTTATTTGCATAAAAATAAAATGTTGTTTTTAATCGTTTAATTTGATTGTACCTTCCCACAGCCTTGCCAGTGTAATAGAAACACTGACTGGAGGCTGCACTGCTGATTCTCAACTGATGTGTTGTGCAAGTGCTTCTTCAGACTCAGAACACAAAAGGTCTCTGTTGGAAGCCACCGCTCCTCTCACTGGTCTTTCCAGTCTATAACACATGGCTCTATTCTGTGAGCCTTAATCCCTGTTCCTCAGTTCATATCTTAATGATCATATCAATGTGTTGTCCCGGGAGTCTGCTCTCTTCTCTGTCACCAAGAAAGTCTTCACCCTTCATGCCCACATCGGGAGGATACCTTTAATGGACACCTTTGGCTTCTAGCTATTTCTATCCCAATCCCTCACTGGCTTGGTCTTGGATATGGCTTTTCAGTGTGGATCTGCTACACCTCTTCTTATGATTACTAAAAACCTGGAGAGGCTCCACACTACTTCACGGAACAGCTGAGCTCCATTAAATACTGGCCAGAATTGCATCTGCACCCTGCTACCACCACACAAAGGGCTGAGATAATTATACCACCATGACACAAAGCTGTTCCCCACTCCAAGAGAGGGTCAGATGCTTTCCTACCTGATGGGCTGTGGCAAGGTTTTTCTCCAGCTGTACAGTGGGTTCTACAGCTGAGTCTACAGTGCTCAGCACCAGTCCTGTTTTTGCCCTCTCTTAGCACCCAGTCAGTGATAAAGGTCTGCTACCTACATACCAATTCTTTTCTTCCTATTATTTGGACCTGATATAGCTGATCTTTCTCTTCCATATGGTGCCTTCTGGGCAAAATTTGGGTATACACATTGAAAGATACGGTTTATGATTTTTTATCTAGAACCAAGACATAGTTTTGGTGCTCCTACTGTTGAGTCCTGTTATGGTTGGGCATTGGTTTCTCTTTCTATATTTTTTTGGTGGACAGGAATTCCCTACTCATGTTGGAATTTCATATTCTGCAGAGAGGAAGCAGAAACAGAAAGAGGTGCCAGAGTGTCTGCCTTCCTAAAGGAGACAGAGTGGCAGGGAGAGGCCACAGAGGAGGGAAGTTACTGTTGATGCCTGGTTGTAGAAGGTCTGGTGACTGAAGGCACGAGCAGTGGCAGCTCTTCAGTTCAGAGCACTTACAGATCAGTGTAAAGACTGTGAAGGCCATTCTGGCTTCGGCATGGGCACAAGGGAGGAGGGCAGCAGATGGTACTTCACAAAGGATGGGGAAGCATCTGGATTTGACTTCTTTCCTTTCTTCCCTTTCAGGTGAACTGACCATTCCAAAGCAGAGGCGAGAGAAGAAATGGAAGTATGGGCATGGAAGGCAGTTAGTCTAAGACATCACAGGAAGTTTTCAGGAAGAGTTCTCACCTACATTTTGATTTCAAAGACAAGTAGGCAGTGTTGAAACAAAAATAGGAAGAGGAAGAGGAGAGGATACACTAGTCAAGTGAGACAGCATGAGGAGGCATGGTCCATGAGGAAGAAAGTGGGTTGGGACTGCTGAAGCCTTGAGAGCAGAGTAAGGAGGGAAATCAGTAAGTACCAAGGGAGCAAACATCAGTGCAGTCAGGAAGCATCCATCACACTGGCGAATCTGGACTTGTCCAGCTCAGAATCTCCAGGATCCTGATTTCTCTGCCTCAGATCTGCTCTAAAATCTCAGTAGGTTGACCAGCTTCTATATTCAGAGGACTGTGCACCTGTATACATACATATATGTGTCTTTGGATGTATGTATACACAAAGATCTACCTGTAACTAGAGGCAGAGCCTTTCTGTCTCAATTGCCCGGTCCCAAATAAACACAAAGAAGCTTATATTAATTATAAATGTTTAGCCAATGGCACAGGTTAATTACTAGCTAGCTCTTATGTTTAAATTAATGCATTTCTGTTAATCTATGTATTGCCACATGGTCCGTGGCTTATTGGTTCTTTCACATCTTGCTTCTTGGGTGGCTTGAAGTGTCTACCCCAACTCCGCCCTCCTTCATCTCCATCCTCAGTTTGACTGTACTGCCCAACCTTATCTTGCCTCACCATTAGCCCAAACTGCTTTATTTATCAACCAATGAGAGAAACACATATTCACAGCATACAGAAAGACCATCCCACAGCATCTACCACTGAAAGTTTGGAACCAGCAGGAAAGACCCCGCTACCCATTCATATTCTCTCAACTTGGATTACCTCTTCATTCTTCCTGGTTGCCCTTGTGTGGGTACCACTAATGCCCTGAAAGATCCCATGTGATGTGTAAACTGCACCTTGGGAACATCACAGTCAATGGAAGGGGCCCAATCCAGCACATGGAATGTGCTAGGTTCTCACTACAGAGAACTCTATGCACAAAACTATGAGTAGTGATGGAGGGTAGAAATGTTTCTGAAATATTTGAGAAGCAAACCATGAACACACAGCAGTGGTTTGTAACACTGAGAAGATGCTAATGTGACTGGAGTTGTTAGGGTCAAAGCCTGGTCTCTGGAAGACCTAACAAGCAAGGATTGTCACCTGTTCTAAATAGGCCAATTAAATAGACAGGTAATAGCAAAC
This sequence comes from Peromyscus maniculatus bairdii, assembly GCF_049852395.1. Lineage (NCBI taxonomy): Eukaryota > Metazoa > Chordata > Mammalia > Rodentia > Cricetidae > Peromyscus > Peromyscus maniculatus. Next base: position 94,766,647 of record NC_134856.1, on the reverse strand, counting down.
AGCAAAAATCATTAACTATGCCTACACTGGGAAGAGAACAATGAGGTACAGTGACTTGACAAGTCATGTTGGGGTCATTGCATGAAGTTTAGGTTTAAATAGAAGGCAAGGGGTATACATAGCTAAGCAGTCCTGATCAATATGTGGTCCTTCCCATCATGGACTCATCATTATTTCAGTTCTGCTGTCTTCTGCAAAGTGGTCTGACAGGCTGTCATAAGTATGTAAAATCTATTTCTAGGGGACAAGCATCCCTCTAGCTGGTATTAGTCATCAACCTTTCCTTTGCTCAGCCTGAGACTCCTCAAGGGATTTCAGTTCCTTGGGGACCATTGTTTCAATAGTCTGATGGCCAAAGGCAGGTGCACAAGTATCTGTTTAGAATCCCCCACCCCCAGAATGGTTGCACTAAGAACAGAGCAGTCAAAAGTGGGTGGGGAGCAGATGAAACACAGATCCACTGTGATGCCATGTGGAGATGGTGAGCTTCCTTCTGAGGTGGATTTGGGATCTCCTTGTTGCAACAGATGTTGATGGAGCCTCACTGTGGGCAGTGGAACCCCTTTCCCTGCTGCTGGGGCAAAGGGCCAACACACAGCCCTTGCTGCAGCCTTCTTGATTGTACCAAGCTCAGCAGTAACTAAACTAAGCTACACATTAGAAGAACTGGAAAAAATTAAAATCCTACTGATGAAAACGCATCCCGGACTCGTGAAAACAATCTCTAGTGGCAGAATTTAGGCAGCCACATATTTTTGAAGCTCCTCAAGTGATTCCTTCTGGAAAACAATTGGCTGCTGCTGCCTGAAATGCAAGGAGCTTCTGACCATGTGTGAGAGCACTGTCTCCCTCCCAGGTCTTCCCCCGTGGCTCACTAGTTGTGGGTATATGAAAGCTAGCTTCCTTGATGCAGGTAGGACAAGTTTCAAGTTTTCAAAGTGCCCTAATAACTAATTCCATGCCAAGATTTATGTACTTGAAATTAGATTTCATTTTTTAAAGTTTTTATTTTTATTTATGTGCACATGTGTGTGTAACTCTCTGTGTGTATGTGTACCTGTGTGCCCTCAGAGGCCAGAAAATGGTGTCGGTCCCCTGGATTTGGAGTTATAAGCATCTGTGCACTGCCAGATATGGGTAGTGTAGTTGTCAAAAGGAGCAACAAATGCTACTAACCACTGAACCACCTCCCAAGCCCAGCGGTTAGATTCATGGTGGCATGTCTTTGCTCAGTGTTTCCCCTGATCATCCTTTGTTATTGTCCCTTTTCTAGGTTCTTTTCAAAACACCTCCTCTAAATCTGCTATACACAAGTTTTCATCTTAAGTTCATAGTTTAGATATTGTTGTGTGTTGGTGGAAGTTTCTCTCCCACCTGCCTATTCCCAAATACTTGACAGCCACTTCTTAAATAATTGACTCCAAGGCTTAATATTACTTAAAAATGCTCAGCTGGTAGCTCAGGCTTATTACTAACTAGCTCTTATACTTAAATTAACCCATAATTCTGATCTGTTTAGCCACGAGACTTAGTACCTTTTCTCAGTGTGGCATTCTCATCTTGCTTCCTCTGTGTCTGGCTGGTGACTCCTGATGCCGCTCTTCCTCTTCCCAGAATTCTCCTAGTCTTGCCCTGCCTATGCTTTCTGCCTGGCTATTGATCAACGTTTTATTTAAACCAATTCAAGTGACAAATCTCATAGCATTTCTCCACCCCTGTTTTTGCCCAGTTAAAAAGAAAGGTTTTAACTTTAATATGGAAAACAAAGGGGCTGGAGAGATGCCTCAGAGGTTAAGAGCACTGACTGTTCTTCCAGAGGTTCTGAGTTCAATTCCCAGCAACCACATAGTAGCTCACAACTATCTGTAATGAGATCTGTGCCCTCTTCTAGCATGCAGGAATACATGCAAACAGAACACTGTAAACATAATAAATAAATAAATCTTTTTTAAAAAGAAAACAAAAATAGTTATTAAGTAAGAATTGCAATAACAATAGCCAATCCATTTGCATTTGACAAAATTAGAGAAAATGCCTAATTATCTATCTTATCTTGGTGAATCTAAAGTGTTATATCTAATTTACTTTCCATTATAACTAAGGAAAACTATAATTATAACTATTTAGTTTTCAACTCCATCAAAGACCCCAGAAGGATGTAATGTTACCTAATGACAGGGACATTAGGCTGCCTGGACAGTCACCCAAAGTTCCTCTGCAATGTTAGGTCACCCATCTTCAGCCTACAGGCCTACCAAATCTGACAGACTTATCTTTGAAGCAGGATTTTTGAAGGACTGTCCCACCTTCTCTTGGCAAAATTCTGCAGTCACTTTCTTTTGTGTCCTGCTTGTCCAATTTGTACAGCATACTGTCAGTAGTCGAGGCATGGGCATTTTCTTTGACCACATGGCTAGCTTTTGCCATAAAGAAAACAAACTCGCTGGGCGGTGGTGGTGCACGCCTTTAATCACAGCACTTGGGAGGCAGAGGCAGGCAGATCTCTGTGAGTTCAAGGCCAGCCTGGTCTACAAAGCGAGTTCCAGGAAAGGCGCAAAGCTACACAGAGACACCCTGTCTTGAAAAAAAAAAAAAGAAAGAAAGAAAGAAAGAAAGAAAGAAAGAAAGAAAGAAAGAAAGAAAACAAACTCTATATGGAATGTCTTTGATGCCCATCATCCTCTTTAAAGTAATTGGTGCTGCCAGAGCAAACATGTCTCACCGTTGAGAGAAGTCTAAGTTCTTAAAACATTAAAATGCCATATTCTGTAGGTCTTTGAAGTGTTTGAAGATTGCCTATCTATCTGAAATATACCTCTGTGTGATCTTGAAAACAGACCTAACATGACTGTAAGTTTGCTATTATAGATGACTACTAACCTGTATTTCTTAATTATATATTACATTTTTAAATGAGCTGCATAAACATAATATCCTAAACAAAAGTAGAAATATACATACAGTATAACAAAATTAACTTTAAATTTGTATTAATAAACTAAAATCCATACCAATGTAAAATATGTAAGATTAATAGCTGTTTTTTGGATTAAAATAGATTCAATTATCTTCCCTTTTATCCTATCAGTTCTATATTCCTCCTCTTCTTTTCAGAACAAGATCCCTGAATCTAATCTCCTTTGCTTAGTTTTTTCCTAACCATTATCCATAACAGCTTGTAACTAACGCCCCTAAACAGTGACAAACATCCATAATTTTCTCTGAATTTGTCAAATGATAGTGAACTAGACATTGTTATTATATTTATGGCCTGAATACATTTGGATATAGTTATTGTACTTATTGTATATAGTTTCTCTTATAATAGTTATAACCTTTTTTTATTTTAAACAAAAAAGGGGGAAATGTGGTGATATTTTTGTTTGTCCTTTAACAAATAAATCTCGCCTGAAGATCAGAGTACTGAGCTCACCACTAGAGGCCAGGCAGTAGTGGCATGTACACAAATTTCTAAATGGTCTTATTAAATAAATAAAAAAAAAAAACATGGAGCCAAATATAGGGGTGAAAGCCTTAGAGAGATCAGGGAAATAGGGAAAGCTACCAGCCAACCTTACCTCACCAATTCTGCAGCACCCAAATGTGAGTTACGTCCTGTCTACCCACATCTATATGCCTTGCTGTTCTGCCATCTGATTTGCTCTCTCTGTTTAGCTACATCAGTTCCTCTTTCTACACAGCTCTGTCTGTCACTTTCTGTCTGTACAGACCTCTAGACCTCCATGGTTAACTGGTGTTGGAATTAAGGCATGTGCTCTGTTTCCAGTGTAGCCTTGAACACACAAAGATCCTGCCTGCTAAGTGATAGGATTAAGGGCGTGTGCTACTGTTTGCCCGACTTCTTTGTTTACTGAAAATGACTTGCTTTTCCTCTGATCTCAAGGCAAGCTTTATTTATTAAAGCACAAATAAAGTATCACCATATTTCAACACAAATAAAATATCACCAAGTCGCACACTCCTTCAATCCCAGCCAATACTTGGGAGGAAGAAACAGGAAGTGCTATGGCTGGGTGGAAAAAGGAAGTGATAAAGCAGGGTAGAGACAGGAGCTAGGCCGCTTTAGGTGGGTTTGAGGATTTGTAGAGGTAAGAAGTCTCTCTAGCAGCTGGCTGCTTGTTTCTCTAATTTTTCAGCATTTACCCCAACATCTGACTTTGGGTTTTTATTATTAAAACCAATTAGAATTCATGATACAATCATGGAACACAGTCCTCCAAACAAAACAGTCCCCATCTTTAACAGCTTTTCCTGGTTGACAGACTTGTTGATATTCTCTCATAGAAGAAAGTGGGTAGGGAGGTTTATTGAGCTTTCACCTTAGATTCCAGCCATTCCTCTCAGGTGTTTGTGTGCAGTTCTGCCCTAATTGTGTTGTACCAGTTTCTCAAAACCCCCAGAGACCACCTAGGAGCTGGTTTCCCATGCAAACACATAAGGGTCCTTTTATTCAGGTTCAACCTGGGCCACCGCATGGCAGATGGAAGGAAATGTGGTGACAGCCATGAGCCCAGGTGTAGAGGGTTTTTATAGGGAAAAATCACAAGCCAGGAATTGGCAACTTGGGATTGGGTAGAAGGGGCAAGGTGATGTTTTGAAACTATTTGTCTAGACTTCGGGCTCGAAACCACAGCCCAACCTGCTGAACAGGATTATCTGGACTGCTCAGCAGGATTATCTAGATATTTCCAAGGGCCATAAACCACTGACAGGATCTTGTTAAGTTTTCCTTTCCTGTCTGCAGGAGTATCTGAGTCCTGTTAGGCTCTCCTATATAAACAGCAGACAGGATGTCTGCAGGAGGATACTGCTTTGTATCTGTTTGAGTTATCATGGCATATTCCTGAGCCTATAAAGTTAAGTCTAGGCCTTCACAATTGCACATGGCCTTGGGGTCTTGGGAGGTGCTGGAGTTTACAGGCTGGCAAAGGTTAATCTAGAGAGGCTTTATGTGGCAATGGAGACACTATAATCTTTGCTGGGGAAAGACTTTCCAGTGTGGTTGCTTTAGGGTCTCACATGGTCTGTTCAGGAACCCCTCAGTCATGCTCTGTAAGTAATCCCAATAAACTCATTGGTTCCCAAGGGGGAAGAGGGTAGGGTGTTAGTGGAATTGTCCATTGGTTTGTCATTGGGGACTTCTGAAGAGGAAGTAAACATTGTTTATGTCTCCCTTGGAAAGAGGGTCTTAAAACAGTCATTGGGCTTCATTGGGAAAACAGGCACAGAACTTAGCACAGTGCAGTACAGGATTCTTTTGGGTGTGTGTTGGGGGGGGGCGGGGGGAGTGCTGTGGAAGTACAAGGGTGAGGCTGCTGGTTCTGACCTGGGACAAAGTTTCCTGCAAAGTTGATGAAGTCTGAGCTCGGCTGGCCTTCGAGGAGGAATGTGAATGTGCTTGGGCTTGAAGATAGTGGAAGCCAAAGCCTTATGATTAATTCATTCGTTTCGTTTGCAAGTCAGCATTCTGTGTTAGGCAGGGGCTCAACTCTCCCCAGCATCTCACTGCAAAAGTTCTGTAGATGTTTCTGTCTCAAAATTCCTTTTCAGTTCAATAACAGAGCGGGGAGAGAGAAAGGAGGAGAGAGAGGGAGGGAGACTATGTGTATAATTGCTTTGAGTTTTTCTTTTGTTTGTTTTTTTCTCAACAAGAAGTCTTTCAACCTTGTTATCTGGGGTAAAATAAGACTCCGGGTCTATTTGCACTTTTGAGCCAGGCTGCCAGCTTTACTCCCTGCTTTCAGTAAACAACAGGCAGAACTATAAAATATTTATGGACCCAACCACCTCACTAGCTGTTGCCTCCACCATGCTTTTCCACTTGTGAAAATGTCACTTGTAGTAAAAATTCTGTCACCTTTCAGATTCTTCTTAAAGGCCACATTGCTAATAGCAGCCTGTAATCTCTTCCCATTTTCTGCCTCAACTAGAACTTATTTACTTTGTATGTATGTGTGTGTGTGTGTGTGTGTGTGTGTGTGGTGTGATGTATGAGTATATATGTGCACCTGTATGTGATGTGGTGCATGTATGTATGTACACATGTATGTTAGTATGGTATATGCACACGTGTGTGGTGTGATGAATGTGTTCTTGTGCATGTATTTATGGGTGCCTTAACCTGTGTGTGCATACACTGCATACAGAGGCCAGCAGGAGGCTGCAGAATTTTAAAAACTATGTCAGTTTGGATATGGTCAATCACCAGTCCATCCTTTGAGAGAGTGTTCATCCACTTCATTTATTTATTTGAGCACTGACTAATTTATTCATTCATTTTTCAATGTGGGGAATGAGCCTAGGACCTTGTGCAGGTTAGACAATGCTCTCTCTACCTGTGCTTCTGCTTCTTCCTTCAGATCATTGGTGTGGTGGTCCAGAGGGTGGAGGGAGCAGAAGCCCGGAGCAGGGTTTGGACAACTGTGGGTATGATGGAGACAGCCCTCCAGAATATGACTTCAGTGAATCTGCTCAGTTTTATTCCATACTATAGGAAATATATAGGATTGGGGAGCCTGGGGACAAATCCTAATTGGAATTAAGTGGCACAGTCCTATCATAAGGCTTCATATGTGGCAGTCGGGTCCTATACAAAGCTCCCAGCACAAGTCATAGTTACCATATGTGCAGCAGAGAAGACTTCTAGCCGGAAAGTGTGCCAAGAGTCACCCTAGAGATAAATCAGGCATATGATTTAGAGACAGGTTTTGAATAAGGTCAGTCCTTCAGCCCCAGGGACTGTGGTGGTATTGTGTTCACCAAAATATTGTGTACCTTAATAAACTTATCTGGGGTCAGAGAACAGACAGCCACTAGATACAAAGGCTAGAAAATGGTGGCACTCACACCTTTAATCCTAGCATTCCAGAGATAGAAATCCCTCTGGATCTCTGTGAGTTCAAGGCCACATTGGAAACAGCCAAGCATGGTGACACGCCTTTAATCCCAGAAAGCCAGCCTTTAATCCCAAGGAGTGGTGGTAGAAAGTAGAAATATATATAAGGCGTGAGGACCAGAAACTAGAGGCATTTGGCTGGTTAAGCATGTGGCTGGTTAAGCTTCAGGCTTTGGAGCAGCAGTTCAGCTGAGAGCCATTGGGATGAGGACATAGAAGCATCCAGTCCGAGGAGACAAGACCAGCTGAGGATCCGGCGAGGTGAGATAGCTGTGGCTTATTCTGTCTCTCTGATCTACCAGCATGGACCCCAATAACTCGCCTCGGGTTTGATTTTATTAATAAGAACCTTTAAGATTCATGCTACAAGGGACATTCTCCAGATAAGAGCTGGTAGAGAACAGGAAGTTTCCCTGGGGGGTGGGAGGTATCCTAATGTTGCTGAGCTTTGGAAAAAGCTGCCAGGCCATAATAGACTGCAACCTCTAACCAGCCAGCAAGGCCTCTCAACACTACCTAGAACCACCCTCCAGTCCCGTTAGATACAGTCTCACTAAGTTGTCTAGGTTGGCCTTGAATTCACTCTGTATCCTAGGCAGGCCCTGAGCTTGTGATCTTCCTGCCTCATCCTCCTGAGCAGTTGGGATTACAGGCATGCACCACCAGGTCTAGTCATGCATCTCTTATCTCTCTGAAAGAATCTGAGCAGCTTCTAATCCAATAGACCATTCATTTGTATGTGCTGTACCTTGCTTTGGAAATTTTCAAATTTCATTGTTTTATAACAAAGTCATTTACATTTGTGTGTGTGTGTGTGTGTGTGTGTGTGTGTGTAAGAGTTGGTTCTGCCCTTTAACCATGTGGGCTTTGAGAATTGATTGGGTTTGGCAGCAGATGTCTTTACCATATGCTCTATTGCCACCCTCTAAATTTCATGCTTAATATTTGAAAGAAAATGGAATTCTTGATGTAAACATCACTGCCTTAGTCCGTTTTGTGCTGCTGTAACAAAATGCTTGATTCTAGGTAACATAAAGAAGATAAATTTATTTGGCTCATGATTCTAGTGGTGCGGTGCCAGGGTCTGTAATGGCCAGTTGGCTGTGTTACAACATGACAGAGAAATGGAAAATGGGGACCAGAAAGACACATGTAGAGGGAACAAGGAAGCAAGACACCAGAGAGGGGCAGGCCTCTTTTATAACAACCCACTTTCTTTTTTTTTTTTTTTTTTTTTTTGGTTTTTTCGAGACAGGTTTTCTCTGTGTAGCTTTGCACCTTTCCTGGATCTCGCTCCATAGACCAGGCTGGCCTTAAACTCACAAAGATCCACCTGCCTCTGCCTTCCGCGTGTGCTGGGATTAAAGGCGTGCACCACCACCGCCCGGCAACAACCCACTTTCTTAGACCCACTCTATTACTACTCTCCCTCAGACTCCTGTTTATTCATTCACAGGGTCCAAACCCTATGACCTAATTATCTTCAGGTAGGGCTTGTCTCTTCAAGGGTCCACACCTTGCCAGCATCATCACGTTAGGGAAGGAGTTTTCAACCCATGAATCTTCCAAGGGCAAACCATATCCAGGTGCAGCAACAGTTTTTCAGTGCTGTCTGGTTCAGCTTGTAGTTCTGCACTGTTCTGCTGATCTGTGCTGATGAGTCCTCAGAACAGAGCTGAAGGACCTGTTGTTATAGCAGCTGCAGTGAAGGGAGGTTCATGGTAGCCATAAAGCAGTTGGGATGTCAACAGGGTTCTGAGTGGTCTTGTTCTATTCATTTTACTCAAATGGTCTGAAGAAACAGGAGCCCCACATTGGGAAGGCAGAGAAAGTCATAAATATAGCCTCGGCTTGGAGGGAATTATGTTCTGTTCTCAAAAGCTTACTAGCTCTCTAACTCTCTTCATAACTTTAATCTCCAAACAGTGATTTTCAGCCTACCAGCGAGAAACATCATTTTGTGCCTTGAATGATAAAAAGCATTGTTGGAAGAAATATATAGTAAGCAGCCTTAATCTTGCCAGCAGGCTCCTTCTCTTAAAGGGCCTGTGCCTCAGCACTACCCCTTCAGGGATGGACTTTGCAGCCTATGAACCCTTGAAGGACAAACCACAGTCACCCAGAGATAATTTTACCATGTTTCATAAATGGGCACAAATTGGTGTAGATGTGAGTTGTTTTGTGGTTGTTTTGTTTTGAGAAGGTCTTTTGCAGCCCAGGCTGCCCTCAAACTCACTATTTAGCCAAGTGTACTGGCTGGTTTTGTGTGTCAATATGACACAAGCCAGAGTCATCAGAGGAAGGAGCCTCAGCCCAGAGGAGATCCAGCTGTAAGGCATTTCCTTATTTAGTGATCAATGGGGCAGGGCGCAAGCCATGGTGGGTGGTGCTCTTGAGTTCCTGGATGTGCACACAGAGGCTTCATTACAGCATTATGTGCAATGTTATTCTTAATGTTCTAGAAAACCACCACACTCCTGTTACATTGTCATGGGAAGAGCCTCCCTGAGCTCAAAATCATCTCTGCCTACTTTTCCCTCTGGATTCTGGAGGAAGTGATGGAGAGATGGCAACACTCTGGGGGCCCTTGCGTTATTTCCATGGGCTTGCTTGCACCATTCATATCTTCTTTTTCCCGTTTGATGATTCCATTAATTATCAAATAAAAACATAAAGGTGACTCCTGAACTGCTGTAGCAGATGCTGAATTCCACCTAGTGTCATTGATAAAAGGGCAAAAGACATTAATTATAAACTTTGCTCATTGCCTTGATACTGCATCACATTTAATCAAAGTACCCGATGGTTATTGAATAACTATGTGTATCAGGAGCTTGGTCAACATAGAATGCTACACTTTTCTATTGTGTTTCTAAATAAGCCTTTAGACCCACATATTCTTTCTTCCATGAATGCCCTGCTTATAAATAACACTGAAACTTAAACAGAAAATATTCGGTGGGAGATGGCTTGGTGGGTAAAACCCTTGCTATGCAATCAGGAGAACTTGACTTGAAATCCCCTGAACCTACATAAAGCCAGACACAGTAGCAGGCATATGCACCCTCAGCACTTCTGCAATGAGATGAGAGACTCAGGAGAATCCTCAAAGCTCCTGGATCAACTGGTATATACAGTGGCAAACAAAAGATTACATCAAACAAGTAGAAGGCAAGGGGCAGCACATCTGGTTGTTCTCTGACCTCCACGTGAACACTCTAGCATGCACTCACCCCCTCCTAGAGCTGAAAGGATTAATGTATTACAATATACTTTCATGAGGCCCCTCTAAGACCTTATACATTATAATATCAGTAAGGCCAAAATTAGGTTAATTTTCAAGCTTTATATATGCAAATTTAATTTTTGTGAGAAAAATTACATTTTGATTGTCATTCTCACTTCTTTGATCTATATGACACTGAGCTGAGTGGTTCTGCATTTTGTCATTTATTGCTGATTTCATTTCATCTTTGTGTCCGTTTCTAAATGAAATGTCTTTGACTAGGCAAAATAGTTTACTAGACATGAATTGCTTGAAATATGTTAGGATTTCATTTATAACCAAAACTTGGTTAAAATCCCAATGGAGATTGTTTTTATCCACTTATTTATTTGTTACCTGTCTATTTGGCGATTCTCCTGTCATCTGGGCAAATCAGAAGTTTTCTTTCTTTACTTGGTGATTTTTACTGACTGGGGTGCAGTCTTTATATAGAGATCTAATCTCAATTCCTTCCATGAGACCTTTGTCTTCCAGTCCCTGAATAGCTGTGTGGTAGTGAGTTCAAGACACTTGGCCAGTTCTTTGCCAGCTGGGCTGTGGTATCAGGACTCATTCTTCCTGGGCCTTGGATACTTTCTCTAATTTGATAGCTGATATTCTTGGAAAGGCAATTGTACACATAAAAGGAAGCTGTTGACATGTGCACATCATTCAGATACAAAAAAACATAACCAGAGGGCCTATTCCAAGTGATTCTAGAAGGTCCAGATCCTTGGTTCATCCTGCTAGGTAAATCTCAACTCAATGTTTTCTTTGTCTGGTGTCAAAGGAGCTTATGTTGATGCCTTTGTTCATTTTCTTATCCTTATTATTGGATGGGACTACTTGTGGCTTGAATTGTTTTTATTTATTTGTGTGAATGTGAGTTAACGTGCATGCCACAGTGTATATGCTGATCACTACTTGGGGCTATGAGTTCTCTCCTTCTACCATGTGAGCCCCAGAAACAGAACTCTGTGGTTGATATATTGTGTATCCTAATAATCTTAGGGTCAGAGAACAGAACAGCCACTAGATTTGACTTAGAGGCCAGAAAATGGTGGCACACACACCTTTAATCCTATCACTTGGGAGGCAGAGATCCGTCTGGATCTCTGTGAGTTCAAGGCCACACTGGAAATAGAGCCAGGCATGGTGACACACATCTTTAATCTCAGCACTTGAGATCTCATGTCTTTGCTTGGGAAAGACACAAGCCTTTAATCCCAGGAAGTGATGGCAGGAAGCAGAAAGGTATATAAGGCACGAGGACCAGGAACTAAAGGCTTTTTAAGCTTTTAGGCTTTTTAGCAGCAGTTTAGCTGAGATCCATTCAGATGAGGACTCAGAGGCTTTCAATCTGAGGAAACAAGATCAGCTGAGGAATTGGCAAGGTGAGGTTAGCTGTGGCTTGTTCTCTTCTCTGATCTTTCAGCGTTCACCCCAATACCTGGCTCCCGGGTTTGTTTTTGTTAATAAGACCTTTTAAGATTCGTGTTACAGAGCTCAGGTCATGAGACTTGGTAATAAGCCCCTCTACCCACTGAGCCTTCTCACTGGCCCTGTTTGTGGCTTTAATCACCTTTTCAGCTAGACGACAACGTATAGAGGGTAGCTGAAGTTTTCTTCAGTCCTTCCCAGCCCCACCGACCAGGCAGCTGCTTATGAAATAATCACTCAGAAGCTTATATTAATTAAAACTGCTCAGCCATTAGCTCAGGCCTACCACTGACTAGCTCTTACATTTAAACTCAGCCCATTTATGTTAATTTATATGTTGCCATGTTTTCCATGGCTTTATCTGTGTGCTGTTACGTGCTGCTCCCTGGACAGCAGGCTGGCGTCTCCTGACTCAGCCTTCCTCTTCCCAGAATTTTCCTTATCTCTTTATCCCACCTATACTTCCTGCCTGGCTACTGGTCAATCAGCATTTTATGTATCAACCAAATCAGAGCAACACACATTCACAGCATACAGAACAACATTCCCATCAACAGAGTTTTAAAAATCATATATATATATATATATATATATATGATTATATATATAATTTATATATATATATAATATAATGATATATATAATTTATTTATGTACATGTATATTGTCTACATGCTAGTATACACACTAATGTGTAGTTGTCCATGAAGTTCAGGAAAGGACATAAGATCCCCTGAAGCTGGAGTTACAGGCACCCAATGAGCCACCCAATGTGAGTTCTGGGAAATTAACTTGGTTCATCTGCAGGAACAGCCATCATTCTTATCTAACAAGCCATCTCTCCAACACTGGGTTTAAAATAATGCTATCTCGTTTGATTCTGGCTACCTAATATTATTTTTTAATCTTCTTGACAGTAGTAATATATAGCAATTGCCATCATGGTTTGTTTTTCCAGCTGAGAAAATAAGTATTGACTCCAGAGTGATGGGGCCAGAGTAAAAGCCACATGTCTTCGGAATTTGTGTTCTATGTCACTCTCCTTTCTTAAGACTTTGCTACCTTTCCATTTTTGTTTCATTCCACAAATATTTATTAAATTTCTATGACAAATGAGGTGCCAGAAATTTATTTATACTACTGTGCTAGATGTTAGGGGATAAAGATATATTGTAAGTAGACATTTCTGTCAAACCATAAGAAATGGCACATGATTTCAAACCAATTTGGTAAATACACAGAGGTCAGCATAAACCTTAAAGTGATACTATAAGTGACAGAGTGTGTTATGTCAGCCAGGAGTCATGGGATTTGAAATGTTTGTTATGAGTTATACTTTACTTTCAGTTTTTAGTTACTATTTTTGTTTATAATGTCAAGGATGAACAAATTCCTCCTAACAGATAGTTGATACTTTTGATCTTGGATTTTTTTCACTTGCATAGATTTTTAAAACCTATATTATTATCCATAAACTACCTTTGGTGGTTTTCTAAATCACAAATAAAATACAAGTCATCAAGTAGATAAAATAGATCTGTCTTTAATATTGTTGAAACAATATTGAAACAGGAATGTCAGAGCTCATGCGAGCAAGAGCAAGAAGATGTCTGTTAATTCCTTAGCCAATCTTTGTTAGCACTATGGAGATAAGAGACTGCTTGGGCTGGGAAGATAAATGGCTAAATGACTAAAACATTTGCCATGCAAGTGTGAGGACCCCAGTTTAATGCTCACAATGTGTACAAAGCTTGATGTAAGTGGCCACTTATAATTCCAACACTCCTATGATGAGATGGGAGGTAGAGACAGGAGATTTCTTGCAAGCTCCTTGGCCTGTTAAATTACCATGTGCATTGAGATCCTATCTCAAATAAGGTAAGAGGCAAGGTTCTATATCTGAAGTTCTGTTCTGATCTCTACACCTGCATCATGGCATGTGCGTGTCTGTGTTCACAAGCAGTTTAAAAAACAAAGACTACCAGCTTCATTAAAAAAAAAAGATTTATTTTATTTTAAATTGTGTGTATGTATGTATGTATGAGCCTGGAGGTTGGGGTGGTGTCCTCAGGTGAATACAGTGCTGTCTGAGTCCAGAGAGAGTGTTGAATACCCTTGGAGCTGGAATTACAGGTTGTTGTGACATCTGACTTGTGGTTGGACCTTCTTTGGACCACCAGCTCCCAAATAATGACACTGAGACTTCTTATTAAGTATGAAAGCTTGGCCTTAGAGTAGTCTTGTTCTCAACTAGTTCTTAAAACTTAATCTATGTTGTGCCATGTGGCTCCTTATCTCTCCTCAGTACTGTAGGTCGACTTCCCCCGTCTCACAGATGAATCTCATCTTTCTTCTTCCCAGAGTTCTTATCTCTGCTCAGAAGTCGTGCCTATCCTCTCCTGCCTAGCTATTGGTGCTGTGGGATGTTCTGTATGTCAAATTGCTCTGACTGGTCAATAAATAAAACAATGATTGGCCAGTGGCTAGGCAGGAAGTATAGGCGGGACTAACAGAGAGGAGAAAAAAAAAATAAGAACAGGAAGGCAGAAGGAGTCACTGCCAGCCGCCATCAGGACAAGCAGCATGTGAAGATGCCAGTAAGCCACAAGCCACGTGGCAAGGTATAGATTCATGGAAATGGATTAATTTAAGATATAATAACAGTTAGCAAGAAACCTGCCACGGCCATATAGTTTGTAAGCAATATAAGTCTTTGTGTTTACTTGGTTGGGTCTGAGCAGCTGTAGGACTGGTGGGTGACAAAGATTTGTCCTGACTGTGGGTAAGGCAGGAAAACTCTAGCTACATACTGGCTATTCAGCTCTCTATTAAACCAATCAGAAGGTGCCTTGGCAGAGACACATCTTCACAGTGTACAAAAATAGTATATCACAATACTGACTTGGGTGCTGGGAACTGAACTTTCTTTAGTTCCTCTTAAAGAGCAACAAATGCTCTGAATGTCCAAGCCATCTCGCCAGCTCCAGACTATTAGTTGAGCAAAAGATATGTATTAATTTCTTGGCCTATCTTTGTTAGCATTATGGAGATGAGAAACCTCTTGGGCTAGGGGAGGTGACTCACTGGGTAAAGCACCTGCCATACAAGTGTGAGGACCCGAGTTCAGATCTTCACAATGCATAGAAGGCTTTGCATAATTAAAAGGATCTGTAATTCCAACACTCCTGTGATGAGCTGTCTTGTGCTTTTTTGTTTATTATCAGTTACACCCATGACTACATCTGTATTTTGCACATAAATATCAGGAAGGAAAATATAACACTCAACTCCCTATCCCAGGGTTCATGGTCCTCCTGTGTTTAGAAGTCTTATATCTATAGGTGTTCATTGATGTTTTAGGAGTTTCTCAATGAAGAGCAAGAACCAAAGATTGAGGAAGAGAAGCCCCAGAAAAGATCAAGGACTGTTTGTCAGATAGGATTGACATCAGGAGCTGCTGTTGCTATGGAAATCCTAGCAGGGACTTGATGGTGGGGTTCCTCAAAGACTGCTTTAGTTATCTGGCATTTCAAAAATGTAGTTAGGTGAGAGAGAAGAAAGATGAGAGAAATGGACATAGAGAGGTGAGGAGGAGGGGAAGAATAGAGGGGAGTTATAATTGCACATTTTTTTTATATTTTAAAGATTAATGCTGTGTTTACTGAGGGTGCAAATTTAATTGATTTTTTTCTTTCTATTAATTAATCCTGACTGCCAAATTTTGTTTTCTATTTATTGGCTTAGAGGTCTCTCCTGCAATGATTGGTGGTTTTTCTCAAACGGTTTCTCCACTTGTTTTCTGGACTTTAATGGAAGAGATTCTTGTGATTAGCTGGAAACAGGCAAGGCTAGAGATGGGAAGCCTGAGGCAGAGATTGCCAGGTGTCTTTATTTATTCATTTTCTTATTTTGGTGGATACTTGGGATTGAATTTAGGACTTATACATGCTAGATAAGAGCTCTACCACTGAGCTTTATCTCCAGTCTTCTTTTGATTCTTTGTTTTCAGACAGAGGTTGCCCAGGCTGACTTGGTGCTGAGTCTGTAGCCAGGGCAGGAGTTGAGCTAATAATCCTTCTGTCTCATCCACAAGAGGTAGTGGGGGTTGCAAGCCTATACCACGAAGTATGGCAAGGGGCTTTTGATTGGGGTGTTGCTCATGACTCTGCAGTATGCCTCAGCATGTACCAGTCAAATAGATCTAGTATTATTGCTCTTGTGGGGAATGGCACTTACATCTGGAGGCTCTTCATGCAGGTCTGGGTTGGTTACCTTTCCTAGCATTGAGGCTTCTTGTTTCTCTAGGGGTTCTTTATTCCACATATTCAGAGGAAGAAGAAACAGACTTTAGATGGATCTGGGAGATCTCTTGGCAGTATTTCTTCCTGATGACCAGAACTAGCATACCAAGGGGAGGTGATAGCATGAGATGCTATCTATCAAGTGATTCATCTGTTGTCCCTCATACTGTGAGGAAAAGTCAGAAGTCTAGATTTGAGTTCAAATGAGTCTTATGGGGTAAACTGTGCTCTATCTATCTGCCTATCTATCTCTATCTATCTATCTATCTATCTATCTATCTATCTATCTATCTATCTATCTATCTATCTATGTATCTATCTATCTATCTGTCTGTCTGTCTGTCTGTCTGTCTGTCTGTCTATCTATTGTTTTACATCCCTAGTGCAGTTTCCCCTCCTCTCCTCTCCTCCCAGTCTGTCTCTCTCCCACCACTGCCTCTTCCCTATCCTCATCCAATCCTCCTCATTTTCTCTTCAAAAAAGGACAGGCCAGCCATGGTATATCAAGTTGCAGTGAGACTAGGCACCTCCTTTTCTATTATGGCTTGAGAAAGAAACTCAGCAGGAGGAAAATGTCCCAAAAGCAGGCAACAGAGTCAGAGACATCTCCTGCTCCCACTATTAGGAGTCCCACAAGAACATCAAGCTACACAGCTATAATATATATGGAGAGGGCCTAGCTCAGTACCATGCAGGCTCCCTGGGTGGCAGTTTAGTCTCTGTGAACCCCTATAAACCCTTGTTAGTTGATTCTGTGGGTTTTCTTGTAGTGTCCTTGACTTCTCTGGCTCTTACAATCCTCCCCGGCCCCCAGCAGAGCTGAAGCTCTGCCTAATGTTTGGCTGGGGGCTCCTGTAGTTTTTTATTTTTCACTCTTATTATTATTGTGGTTCTTTGGGGGGGCCCACCACCCAGCTCCCAAATAAACACATATGGAATCTTATTATTACTTATGAATGCCTGGCCTTAGCTTGGCTTGTTTCTAGTCAGCTTTTCTTAACTTAAATTATCCTGTCTATCTTTTGCCTCTGGGCTTTTACTTTTCTCTATTTTTGTATATCTTTTCTTTCCTTCTTATTCTGTGTCTAACTGTGCAGCTGGCCCCTTCTTTTCTCATCCTCTATCTTCTTGCTCCCCTTGCTCTCTTTTTCTCCTATTTATTCTCTCTGCTTGCCAGCCCCACCTATCCTTTCTCCTGCCTTGTTATTGGACATTCAGCTTTTCATTAGATCCATCAGGTGTTTTAGGCACACAAAGTAACACAGCTTCACAGGGTTAAATAAATGAAAAACTAAAAGAATGCAACACATCTTTGCATCATTAAACAGATATTCCACAGCATAAACAAATGTAACACATCTTAAAATAATATTCTATAACAGGCCCCTGCCTGTTTCCATTAGTTCATCAGTTGCTGGATAAAGGTTCTCTGATGACAATGAGATAGGCAACAATCTATGAGTATAGCAGAATACCATTAGGGATCATTTAATTTTTTTTTCAATTCATGTTTGGATCACCTCTAGGTCCTGTTTTAGGAGACACAGTTGAGAAGGAAGTGCTCCTTTCAAGGGAAGTAGAGAACTATTTGTCTGTAAAGGGTCTATTGTAGATAAATAGATTGGGCAGACTGAAAAGGGAAGGCAGTGTTAAGTTCCAAACCCACAGCTATTATAAACACAAAATGCAACTAAAATCACATCTCTGGCCCTGAGCAGATATACAGCTAGCCCTGAAAGTTATATTGTTTCCTTAATCTTTGTGTGTTGATATAGTATTAGATTTTGAGAAGACCTAATTACATAGGTAATTCAATGTGTTCTCAAATATCATCTACTAGATTCAGTTTACCATCATATGTACTATGATGGAAAAGTCACCAATGGTACATTACTTACTGTCAATTAAATGACAGACTTTATTTAGGTGTTTTGTTTTGCTTTGTTCCCCTATGAATCTGGTTCCTCCGGCAGGATCCTGTTCAGGACATCGCATGGCACTCAACGACCCAGTCTCCACAGTCTCTTCCTGGTCCAGGACAATTTCATTGTGCCCCCCCTGGTCTTTTCTGACCTTGATAGTTCTAAGGACTGGTCAAAGATTTTGTAGAATTCTACTCTGGCTCATAATGTCGGACATTTCCTCACAACTAGACTCAAGTTACAAATGAATTGTCTTTTCAGAGCTACATAATCTCACTGTAGTTCTCTGCTGCCCAGTGATGCCTGTTTATTTTAATCTCTCATCATTGAAATTCTTACAGATCCACACTTTATCATGTTATGTGCCTCCTATGACTCATTTTATTTTCTTTTAACATGAAAATAACTTTGCAGTGGATGCAGCCCCTTAAATTTTGAGAAAGGAAACAATTGGTCATTAGGGAGAAGTTCACATTTCACAGACTGAGTGATAATTTAAAGTGTTAAATAGTTCCTATGTCACCAGAGTTCTCCCTGAGGGCCACGGTTAGGGACTAATTTTGTACAGCAAGTCAAGAAGTTGTTTTCCCTGCTTAGAAATGATTTTTCCAAATGTTGTAGGTCAACAATAAACTGCCTGATAACTTGCCTCAAAACGTTTTCAATATAAAACCCAAATTTAATGGGAAAGCCATCATTAATCCAAATTGCTCTCTGCCTCATGGACAAGGTACCATTTCTTTCCTGTGAAATAACCTGAGTTCAATTGAAGTGCTGTTTCCCAATACTTATGAGGCTCAATTGGTTCAGCATCCTGAGTGCCAATGGTTTCCAGTGACAAAAGGCAAATAAGATGATAAATTTTGATTTTGGAAGAAGCCATAAACTATTTACAGACAACAGCTCAGGGACTCAGGTGGAATTTGTCACTTTCTGATGGAAAAGTCAGGAGCCGCAGCTTAGTTTTCTGAGAGCTCTCTTAGTGCATTTGGGAAATTTTGCTTTTATATGTATGTATAAAACAAAAAGACAAAAAACATAAAATCTAAAGTGTGAGATGATCAGAATTATGGCCACTGATATTCATTCAAACATCGTGTTTTGGGAGGGGGCAGAATGGGCCACAGGGGTGCTACCCTCTCAGTTGTACTCCAGTGGGGGAAGATGTTAGTGTGAGGAGCAGAAAGTATAAGCCCTCTTGTGATCTTATTCAACTCAGTGGAAAGCAGAGGATTGTTATGGCAAAAGACCATTTTCTCAGTGAAAAATCCTTTTCTTGTATAAATGTTTTCTTTTCCTTAAACATGACTTTTCTCATGTTGAAGCTTAATTGTGAGTCATCATGTGAAGTGTTAATCTAATTAATCTTCATCAATAAAAAAATCAGGAGTCAGATATGGAGTAAAGAGGAAGGGGTGGGGAGTGGATGGGTGGGAAGGCTGGGGGAAGTGGAAGAAGAAATGAGGGGAATGTATGGTTGGTATGTAAAATGTATTAAAATATTCTTAAATTAAAAAAGATATTTTTTCACAAAACTAAAAAAAAAAAAGAAAAGAAAAGAAAAAGAAAGGACCTGAAAGATCAGATAAGCAGGGAGCAGCCATCAGTTGTGTTCTACCTCTACCATTCCTCCGTCCAAAAGGGCCAAGATCCTTCCTCAGCCCTGCATTACTACTTCCTGTCTTCTGTCTTCTCTCTGTCTACAGTCCTCCAAACCTCTATGGTTAATTTTGGTCAGCTAGTGCTGGCTCCACCCTCTGACTCCAAGCAAGCTTTATTTGTCAGAACACAATCAAATTATCACACAACAGTCATGTATCAGCTAACTTAAGGAGTCTGTCTGATTATAACACAAACTACAATCAACTTCCATCCTTATACACTGAAGAATAGTTCACAAAGTACCCCAGTTTGCTTTCTATTGATGTAATAAACACCATGACTAGAAGCAAACTGGGGAAGAAATGGTTTATTTCATCATGAAGGGATGTCCGGGCAGGAACTCAAGGCAAGAACTAAAGCAGAGGCCTTGTCGGAATGATGCTTACTGGCTTGTTCCTTATGGCTTGCTCAGCCTGCTTTTTTCTACACTCAGGATCACTTGCCCAGTGGTAGCACCACCCATCATGGGATGGGCCCTTACACATCAATTAGTAATCAAGAAAATGCTTCATAGACTTTCCTACAGGTCAGTGTAATGGAACCATTTTCTCAGCTAAGGTCCCCTCGTCCCAGATGTCTGGAGCTTGTGTCAAGTTAACAAAAATGCAACCAGCAACAGAGTGGTTTTCTGTTGTTCAGAAGTTCACAAAGCAATATTTAAAAATTCATCTTTGTGCGCGTGTGTTTGTGTGTATGTATGTGTGCACACGTATGTGTGTCTGTGTTTTGCACTGTGCAGTGCCTGCAGAGGGCATTGGATCCCTTCAGTTGGAGTTATAGGCATTTGTGAGTGGGCTGCTGTGGGTATTAGGAGCTGGATTCAAGTTCTCTGCAAGAACAATAAACGCTCTTAACCACGGAGCCATGTCTCCAGTCCTAAGCATATTAAAAGCACATGTGAAACCATGTGTGGTGGCACACACCTGTAATTTCAGCACTCAGGATATGAAGACAGGATGGTTAGGAGTTCAGTTATCCTCAGCTACTTACTGAGTTTGAGGCCAGATGTGGCTACATAAGGCTATATATATCTCAAAAAAACAAAAACAAAAAAATTATTGTAAGTGAAAAACAAATTAAAACAACGTTTTTATGCCTTTTAAATCAAGTGTTATTTTTTTCCTCTCCCTACCCTTCATAGCTTTCTGGTAATATTCGGCTAATTAGACAATATTAAGTGCCTCATTTTAGGAGCTGTAAACTGTATAATGATCCCATTTCAGTGGCATGTGGTAGAGCCACAGGCTTATGGAAAAGGTAGACTTGAAAATAGATGATTATAATGTAATGTGATTAAAAAGTCTTGTGAACTTGGGAGAAGAGCCGAAGACCTCTTTGTGAAGAGTTACAGAGAGGCTTTGAATCCCAGGAGGTCTGTATTCTTCAGAGCACAGCAGAGAGAGCATTGGTGGCAGAGAATTTGCAGTTACTGTGTGGAAGGAAAAATATCTGGGAGGAGGAGACAAGGGGAGTGGAGATGAAGCTGAGAGCCAGTGTCTGGGAATCCGGGTTGTGTTCTGCAGACACAGCATGCTGCAGCAATCATGCATTTGTTTTAGAAGCACAGTTATGTGGGTGGAAGATGGATTAGAACAATGATTCTCAACCTCCCTAATGCAGGGGCCCTTTCATACAGTCCCTCATGTTGTGGTGCCCCCCAACCATAAAATTATTTTCGTTGCTATTTCATAACTATGGTTTTGTTACTGTTATGAATCATAACGTAAATATCTGTGCATTTGACCCCAAAGGGATCATGACTCACAGGTTGAGAACTACTGAATTAGAAGAGGGAACCATTAGGTTCATGAGGCGTTGCTACATCATTTAGAACCAGTGTGGACATAAACTAGGACAATGGGATCCCCAAAAGACCAGAAGTGGATCTGTAGCCAGTCAATAGGTGGGACAGTCAAACTTGGTGGAGATGGGTGGGTGGCAAGAAGGGAGAAGAGTAAAAATTGATAACTGTTGTGTGACTTTTTCTAGGGGGACATGAAGAAATGTCTATTCATCTGAGCTAGGGCACCTATGATAGATAAAAGTTCTGATTCCTCCTGAGCTGAGTTTACAGGGATATGGTGGTGGTGGCTTGGGGGGTGGGGGAAGTGGGGGGCACTATTTACAAGATCATGGGTGATTCTGAAATGCAGCTGCTTTACTAAAAATCCTACCCCATCATGGGTACCAACTCAAGAAAGCTGCATTCCTGGAGCTTCCTGCATAACTTCCAGGGTGGAGCCTCCTCTCCTTGGTAATTATTATCAACCACTTCAGAAACTTGGGGAGAGGCCTTGTGAATCCTAGAATTGTAAAAACTTCAGTAAACTATCAGATCCCCTGGTGCTGGAGTTACAGGTGGTTGTGAGATGTCTGACCTGGGTACTAGGAACTGAACAGAAGTCCTTTGAAAGAGCAGCACACTGAGTCATCTGCCCCACCCCACTGATTTTTGTTGTGCTTGGTTCTGTTTGCTGTTACTAATTCACTGAACTAAAGGAAGATACCACACCCCAATCTCTCTCCTGCCCCCTACCCAGTCTCCCTGGCTTCCATCAAGAAAGTTAAAGTCAACCCTGCAAAATGACCACAGTGGCTGGGTTTCAAGGAGATGCATGCAAGAGAGCTTATGGCCTGTTTGCAGAGTTCAAGGGTTTTCTCTACCACAAAGATGCTGATTATTTGACTTCTTGACCTTTGACAGTGCACTTCTCAAGAACCCACATTACAGGACAAGCTATGACCCTAGTGCCCTGACTGAGGCCAGTCCTTCTCCTGTCCTCCGCTGTCAGGACCACAGGACTGCCAGGCTTTGTGCTTTATCCTTACAGAGCCTGATACCAAGGAGTAGCACCCCAGCTGAGTGTCAGCAAGTTCACAGCACTTCAAAATGAGCATATCTTGACCTCACATTCGAAATCAGTGCAACTCCCACACACTGAGCTTGTCTGACAGACATGCTTCCAGTTACTGTATTTCCTCGTTCCTCTTCTGCTTGCTTGGCATTTCCTAATTGCAAACTGTGTAGCACTCACCCCCGGTCAGGTCACAGGCTAATTTTTACCTGTATGCAAGGAGACAAAGACACATGGTCAGACTCTTGACATTTCTTTGCTCTTTAGTATTCCAAGGCAGCCTGTCAAACATATACCCTGGCATAAACAATGCTTGCAGCAGACGTGATAGATTCTGAAAATAGAAGCCTTTCCCAGTGCAGTCTCGGCAGATCTGAGTTTCTAAAACTTGTGAACAACCGTGGTTTGTATGATGTCAAAAAGCTTTGCCCACAGGCTGCACGAAGGTGAATAAACCCGTGGGCTTTTATATTATGTTTAATATGTCCAAAAACATGTATGTATGTGTGCTTACCATTTGTGTTATCTTTGGTTTTGTTTTTTGTTTTTTTCCATCTCTGAGATTTTACTGCTTGGTGTATTCTAATTTAGCATGGAGATTTTAGCTAGTAACCTGGGGTTAGTTAGTTAGACACCAGTTGGGGCTCTTAGATTCTTTATCTCTGTCTACTTAAGAATCACTGGGAAATAGCTCAGAGCAACATGAAAGCGAAGTTTACTAGCAAGATTTACAGACTCCTCTGATGAGAATGGGCCCCAGACTGGGAAGATCATTGAATCTACGCAGGGCTGGCTTCTTCTTGGGCTTGATTAACCAACCCTCTCTAGGAGACCTCCCGTTTCATTTCTACTGAGCCTAAGACATTCCTATGCCCTATTGGCATTGGGATTGAGTCCTTCATTCCTGCTGGTGGTCACAGGAACATCTGCAGGAGGGTCTTTTCTCTTGGGTCATGGGTATGGAAACGAATGTTGATTGGTTGAGGCTAGGGTCTCTCCCTAACCCTCCTCCTTCTATTTGTGGTATAGCAGGGGAAGAATACTTCAGGAAAAGGGAAATGATGTGCTTCCAGGGAAAGAGAAACTTCCTGCTAGAGAAGGAGGTGGCCTTTCCCTTCCTCCATTCCTTAGGGCCCATAGTCTCATTAGAATGCAGTCCATTCCTTTGGGTGGCCCACTTCTTACCCTTCCTCTCCTTCCGTGGCCTGCAGGGCTGTGGGCCTGTTAGAACACAATAAGTGTATTAGTCCATGTGAACACAGTAGGTGTATTTAGTCCAAGTGAACACAGTAGGTGTACTTAGTCCAAGTGAACAACACAGTAGGTGTACTTAGTCCATGTGAACAACACAGTAGGTGTGCTTAGTCCAAGTGAACACAGTAGATGTGCTTAGTCCATGTGAACACAGTAGGTGTACTTAGTTCATGTGTGGTGTCCACCAGGCAAGTAGAGAAGAGGAAGGCAGAAATACAGTAACTACTCACTACACAATTCAGAATGTCTAGGCAGTTATGACCGTGATGGGATGTTCTAGTCAAATAGGTTGACCAAAGCAAATTTTCTTCATGGGAGAGTTGATTTGTCTGCTATTTCCTAATTAGACATGAAGAGAAACCTGGTTGTTAAAAAGTGAGTGTTTTTTAGAATTGTTTGTTTATTGGGGGTGTATGCATGAGTGTGCATATGCCAAGACATGTGTTTGGAGGTCAAAAGGCAACTTGCCTGCATTGCTTTTCTCCTTATATCACATATGGGTCCTGAGGATCAAACTTATTTCCTTGGGCTTGGTTGCAAGTACCTTTAGTTGCTGAACCTTCTCCCTATCCTAAGATGGGTGATTTAATAAGATCGCATCTTTGCAGCTGAAGTAGTTGAGTTGATATTTCATGGGATACTGTTTCCCTGTCTTCTTTACTCCCTCCTTTGTCTCCCTTTTCACAATCATTTCCATGTGAAGAGTGCTGACCATTTCAATTTCAAGTAAATGAACTGCTAAGCTCTCTTTGAGTCTAAATCTTTCCTTTGGGGACAAATCTTGAGAGCTGATTCTAGTCACTGTGTGTTGGTCCTGATCCAGAGCCTGGCCACCAGCTTTGGAAGTGGATGGATCCCCACCAGTTTGTTCTCCATTCATATTGATATGTGGGACTTGCCAGGAGCAGGGAGAAGGCAGATGAGCAGAAGTGACTGTAAGAGCGAAGAACCCTCTGCCTATGGTAGGATTGGACACTGAGTTTAAACAAAATACAACATAAGAGGTTGACTTACCAACCTTTCCTGACCAATGCCTGAAGAACGGAACCAGGAAATCTAGGACTCAGACAACCCAGTACAGGAGTGCAAATTGCATCCCAAGGCTTATTTGTATTATTGCAGTTCCTTAGGTAACAGAGTTACAAATTTACCTTTCAGCAAGGAAACCTGATTCTCAGGCCAGCATATTTGAGGTTTTATAAAGCACAGCTATGTTCTTTTTCTTCAGAAAAACATCTGAAATATGTAGCATCATTTACCTTAACTATTCTCTAGAAATCAAGAAAAGCCACAGGTATTCCCATGTTTGGTTACACATTTGTTAGCATTCTAAATTCCTTTTTTGAAAAATATCAGCATTGGCTATTCTCATGCTGTGCCACAAACTCATTATATCTTCACATAGGCTCAGTTCAAACCCCAACATTGTAACTTTTGAATTGACGGGGTTTTGCTCCAATCTAAATTGGTTGTTGAGGAGTGTCAAAGGTGACATTGGCACAAAAACTAAAGTTGTGGTGCAGAGGGTAGGAGATGAAGGGGTGGCTATTTAGCACGATTTGTCTTTGTCATGGGCCTAGGCTGTTGTGTGTAAGGACTGTCTCTTGGTGTTCTGTAGCTGACATGGAGGCATCTCAGGATGGCCCTGAGAAAGTGATGGTGGTGTGTAAGTGAAGGTTTATGTCACCAGGAAGTGGTGACTGAAGCCCATGTCTGGATTGGCATCCTTAACTACAGGAGAGCCCTCACTTGTCTGGTTTACTGAGAAACTCCTGCCAGATGAACAGATGTTTTGTGCTGTGATTACGGTGCCAATTGTAGTAATGGGGCCTCATGCTGAGTCAACCTCTTCAAACAAACATCCATGGAATTAACACAACATCTACAGCGATGCCTCACCATGGGACATATTGAGCTTTCTGGAGGAGGTGATCACAGGATAGACAAAAAGAAAAGTCAGGGGGCATGGAGAGAGAGAGAGAGAGAGAGAGAGAGAGAGAGAGAGAGAGAGAGAGAGAGAGAGATTGAGAGAGAGATTGAGAGAGAGGGATTGAAAGAGAGAGAGAGAGAGAGAGAGAGAGAGAGAGAGAGAGAGAGAGAAGAGAGAGAGAAAAGAGGGAGAATAGAAGAGAGACAGTAAGAAAGGAAGACATTAAAAGAGAGTTAGGGAAGCAGACACCTTGTGGGAAATGAAGGAGAAGGGATGGAGAGATGGAGTGAGGGAAAGAGATAGACAGTAAAAGAGAATCAGCAAAAATGAGAGGGAGGAAGGAAGTTGGAGGCATGAGGGGGAAGGAAAGGGAAGGGAGACTCTAATTCTTGTTTAGAGGAGTTGAGTATTTCCACTTGCCTGAACAATGCAGGGTTCTTTTGAGAGGTCTTCAACAGCAACAACAACAAATGAAAGTCTTGTGTCCAGAGCTTGGACTTGTTGACAATACTATTTCAGAAGTTTACACAATGCAGGTTTTAAAAAAATATACTCATTTGTGAAAGGACAGATGGAGTATTCTGCAGCAAATTCTCAGGTGAATGTGATGACCTATGCAGTTTTATAGCTTGTTGCTCTGTACTTTCATTGTGATTTAATAAATGGTAGGATAAATCTCAGTGAGGGAGACTCAGCTGGTGTGATTCAAAGAAGGGGTGCCCCACCCCTTTCCAAACCTGGATGTTGAGTATGGAGATGCTTTTGTGTGCATTGGGCCTTTTTTTAAAAACTTCCCTGGCATTCATGCTTGTTTCTAGAGCTTTCCATGGTAATGGCTCCTGAAATGGTTAAGACTTTACAAAGATCATTTAATGAGAGGATTGTTCAAGGGAATCAGAGATGGTTTTGTTCCTTGTTTCCTCCTCATGTGTCTGGTTTTCTCCTGGAGATCCCTGTGTGCATTAGGTAGTTTCTGTTTCTCTTCGAGCTCCAGGCTAAGTCTCAAGTGGTTCTAGAAACTGAAGCATTGTTCCTGCAAGCCTCCCCTCACCCAAAGACAGTGGTTGGTCAATGATGGACATATTCTTCAGAGTTAGTGAGATCTGAAGACACTTCCAAAGGTACCTCTTTTTCCCCCCTGTGAAATCCATTAAAAGAGTCTCTCTTTGCTTATGTCCAGGTAGGAGGAACACCAGCTCCAGGAACACCTAGCAGCCCCTCTGGGAGCATGAATGCATGACTTACCTAAGATTAGATTCTAGAAAGCTGACGCTGACCCTGACAATGGATAGTGGGAAGCTGGATCCTACCAGGCCAGGGCACCTGAAGCCAACACACTCATGTCTCTGGACCTTCCAAATCACAGAGTAGAGTTTTTAACAGAGTTTCCAGCTTTTGGAGATAGTCTGGTGAGGGTGGGACCCTAATGCAGTTGTTCAAAAGTACCCATTCTGGTTTTGGTGAGCCTTTCACCCTATGTGCTATTGTGGAGTCCAATTTAGTTTTAATTTAATTCTTCGCAAGTTACAGACAGTACTTGGAAAAAAATTGTACTAAACTGGGTGGTGTTGCCTATGCCTGCACACTTGGGAGACTGAGGCAGGAGGATTACTATTTAAATTAGCCTGGCTACATTGATGAAACCTGTTTAAATTTTAAAAAGGGAAAAAAGGAGAGGAGAGAATGAGAGCAAGAATATGAGAAATACACACACACAGGGCCGGGGGGATAGAATGTGATTATATAATTAGGCACTAGCAACCACATCTTCCCCACCCTCTTGGGATCTAACCTAGAATCCACCTCCCATCATTCTGTCTGGAATTTAGTACATGCCTCAGAGGAAAGAAAGAGTCCTGTGTGCTAACCAGAAGACACGAGCCAAGAATTCACAAGCATGGACTTCAGTGTCACCTGTGGTGGCTTTGATATGTGATGATTGTTTATTAAAGGTGCTTGGGAGTAGAGGGACCAGGCTCAGTGGTGGAACATTTGCCTAGTATATTCAATGTTTTGAATATTATCTCTAGCACTATATAAAAGGGGGTATGCTTTCAAAGTTGTTAGCATGTGAGCCTTCCAAATTCAAAATTGAAGATGTACAAAGACAGGGAAAGAAGTTACCTTTCTTTTTGAAGACTAGAAGAAGTTTCACATGGTAAATACTAGTTATAAATAAGTAATAAAAACTCCAAGTGGAAAGGTACATATCTGGAATCCTACGCTCCTGTTCCAACTGTCAAAGGCATCTCTCTGGTTTAATTTTAAAATTCATTAAAAGTACTGTTTCCTTAGCTTAAGCCCTACCATCTGGAATAAAGTTCATTCCGGCATAGAATAAAATGGAAAGTTTTTATTACCACCAAGGTGAGTTGAGGGTGTCTAACTCTAGACTGTCATTCTAAAGAAAAAGGAAAAGTGAGTGATAAATATTTTCATGGTAAGGCAGTTATTTTCAAGTCTGGCATTTAAAGTCCCCGGCACAAACTTCCTAAAATTTAATTTTACTTTATAATTAAAGTGCTGCATACATTTGTTCAAATGTTCTAGGCAAGAAACACTCTCTGACAGGTTCTGTGAATATGTATGGGGGCCGAGAATTTCAAAAGTCTTAACCTACATCTAGATGGGACCAGCTATTCTTTCCTCCTAGATTTGGAGCATTCAGGGAAAGCATCTGAAAGTTTTGGTCACAGACAACTTATATCAGAATTAACTAGAGTGACTTCTTTTTCTAATGGGGGTCTAGACTGTAATTACTTCTACCCTAACAAGGACAAGACAGACAATTTACAAGCAGCAAAACTGTAGTTACAAGAGGAATACCCACCAGTGAGTTGATGTCTGAGATAAAGTTTAATGAGCTATAACTGGGGATAAATTCCCCTAGAGCTAAGAGATGTACTTCATGCCTGCAGAGCAATGGGGGTGACGGGACTCTAACAAAGGGAAGGGTGAGCGAAAGCCAGAGGGATCCAGCCTTGGATGGCTATGTTTGGTCTGATCAGATAAATGAGAGCTGTCAGGATCCCCAGACCAGAGTGTATGCTCATTAACTGTCTATTTTCATTGTCCTTCAAGGAGTGAATATGGACATGATTTTACTGGCACTAAACCTTTCAAAAGATGCTATGGGCATCTCACCAGAGAAGGGAAATGAGAATATCACAAGCAACCTTATGTGATAAATTTAGTAGACAAGATATACCTAAGTCTTTTAAAGGATACAACTCACAACTGAAAGAAGACAAAAGCTGAGACTCCAAATAAGTCTTATGTATTGATCAGACATTGCTGAATATACCAGACACTTGTGTCACAACATGTGAAATCAAGCACCATCGCTACTGACCATCGCTACTGGCACATGTTCATAGTTCTGGAAGGTGCTATGTACACTACCAGAGAAAAAAAGTAGTTGTCAATCTTATCCAGGGATGAGCCCTGCAATAACCACTGGCCTGACAAGAGGTGCCCAGTGGTGTACTATTGGCACAAATGTTATAGAATCAACAAATAACTTTCTAATTCTACTTAAAGCCTGCTTCATGAAATGGAACTCATATCTGGCAGTGCTAACAGGACCAAAAATCTGTGATTAAATCGATCATAGAACCTGATATTTTCATTATGCAAAATGAATGTAATAATAAATTGGCCCCCAATAACTTATTGTTATATCGATAGATCAGTACATGTTTTAGGCTTCATCAGAAAAGCTGGTTTCAACAGATGACGTAGGGATCCTCCACTGGTCAACATGTAGAGAATAAGAGACTGCAGAATGCTCACTCCCAAATCACTCCAAAGCTCAGGGATTTTTGAAGAGTTCAGAGAAGAAAGATTCTAAGAGCTAAAAGTTGTTGATAGCCTCAAGAAAGTGTTTCCAGGATACAACAGAATGGAAGCATATTTGAACTTACTGCAGTTATGATAGCATATATAAGACCTGTGCAAACCCAAGCCAGACAAACCCCAGCATGGAGTGGGGAAAGGTGGGCACAAAATCCCACCAGTATCTTCGGCTCTACTGGTATTTGGTAGATACTGGGAGAGGACAGTAAGCTTTTTTAAAATGACGTGACCCTTGGTAGGTGGACCTCACTCCAGGGCAGGCTCCATTGCCAAGAATATTAGGCAGCATAAATTAGACTCAGTGTTGGGGAAAAAAGAAGAAAACTGAAAGTTGGGAAGGTAAAGAGGTGAGGGTGTATAAGAAAACTAGGGAGGGAATGAATATGATCAAAATACATTGTATGAATTTCTCAAAGAATTAATAAAAATATTACTTAAAAAAGACTTTTCTAACATCAACTCCAGGTCCAGATGGCTTCATGGATTAATTCTAGAAAAAAATTGGAAGAAATATCAGCAGTATTTCATAAATTCCTTCAAAGTGAAGAGAAAGAAAAACTGCCTTCCAGATTGTATTATGAGGACGTCACAATACTGCCAAAATATGCAGAAACACTACAACAACAAAAACTTATAGACCAGTTTTCCTCTTAAACATTCACACAAATGTTCTTTCTTTCTTTTTTTAATTTTTTTTGTTTTGTTTTGTTTTGTTTTTCAAGACAGGGTTTCTCTGTGTAGCTTTGCACCTTTTCCTGGAACTCACTTGGTAGCCCAGATTGGCCTCGAACTCACAGAGATCCGCCTGGCTCTGCCTCCCGAGTGCTGGGATTAAAGGTGTGTGCCACCCCCCACCCCCCACCCCCGGCAAGTTCTTTCTTTATAAGGTTTGTTTTATTTTTTTAATTGTGTGTGTATATGTCTGTGTGTGGTATGTACACATGAATGTAGATGTTCATGGAGGCTGAAATTGGTGTCAGATACTGTAAAGTTGGGATTATAGGTGGTTTTGAGCTGCCCAGTGTGCGTTCTGGGAACTGAACTCAAGTCTTCTGGAGGAGCAGTACTGGTTCATAACTGTTGAGCTATCTTTCCAGCCCCGTACTGCAGAAATTCTTGATAAGATGTTAGTGAGTTAAAACTTACATTGTATAACACTTGATGATCAAGTAGAATTTGTTTTCATAGATCAATGTTACTTTCACATTCAAAAATCAGTGTTGACTGACCTGCAGGTAGCAGGCATGGCAGCCATAGCAGGAAGCTGAGAGATCTCATCTTTAACTACAAACATAAAGCAGAGAGACTGATGTGGAAGTGTGGCAAGGCTATAAAGTTTGTCAGCAGTAAAGTGCTACCTGAGGAAAGGCTGTACCTCACCAAACAGCACCACCAACCGGGGACCAAGTGTTCAAATTCCTAAGTCTGTGGAGGACATTCCTCATTCAAATCACCACAACTAGTATTTAGTATGATTGTGAAATAGAAAAGAAAGTGCTCCCATTTCTACGTACTAGCATAGAAAAAGCAATACTAAGAAGGAAGCTAATAAAATATATTCAAATTCTGTCCTTTGCGGCTCTAACAAATAACCACAGAATGGGTATCATAGTAAAACAGTCTCAAAGTTCTCTTCCTTCCTCCCCTCTCCCTTTTCCTCTTTCTTTTATTTCTTTTGGAGACAGAGCCTTCTGTAGCTCAAGCTGGCCTTAAATTTTCTATGTAGCTGCGGAACTTTTGATTCTTCTCAGTCAGCTTCCTGAGTGCTGTTCTGAGGGGGTTACGTAGTGCTGGGGTAAAGCCCAGGGCTCTGTACATGCTAGGCAGGCACTCAACCATCTGAGCTTCATCTCGAGCCCAAGTCTCAAAGATTCAGAGGCCAGAAGTTTGAGACTGTATTTTCCTGGGTGCAAATTCCCATGT
This sequence comes from Peromyscus maniculatus bairdii, assembly GCF_049852395.1. NCBI lineage: Eukaryota > Metazoa > Chordata > Mammalia > Rodentia > Cricetidae > Peromyscus > Peromyscus maniculatus. The sequence goes on along the minus strand of NC_134856.1, from coordinate 94,735,324 downwards.
CATCAGGACTACATCCCCTATAAAGACAATAGAGAGGATTTGTTTCTTGGATTCAAGAATCTGGTGACTTCAGAATTACTTGGCTTACAATCTCACTGCTCCAATCTTCACTGACAGTTTCCTCAACTCTTCTCTCTTCTCTAGCTTCATATGGGCTTCTCTGGGCCCGAGTTCAATTTTATAAAAATACAAGTGATTGAATGTAGATGCCAGTGTAATAACCCATGATATAATTTCACTACATCTACCATGTTTTGTTTCCTTTGTCATATTAGATGGCTTCTGAAGCTTTTAGTAATTAAAATTCGGTGTCATTAAAAGCATTATTCATGTTGTGACAACTACAATACTTGTAAAAGGCCCTACTAAGAGTAAGAAACATTTAGCAAGACCATTAGGGTATAAGATCAAAAACACAAAACTCAATTATACTTCTACATCATACCAATGTATAACTTGGAAATGAAATGCAATTTTCAGTATCATCAAAAATTTAATATCTAGGATTTAAGTGAATGTATTTTGCTCATGACTTTTACACCAAACACTGTAATGTACCGTTGAGAATAATTAAAGCCCTCACAAAAGAAGAGTTGCGTTATACTCCTAAACAGTAAGACCCAATCTTGTTAAAACACAGATTCAGGATAATCTCAATCAAATGCTTAGCTCTTAGGAAATTCACCAGGTGATTCTAGAATGTATAGGAAAATGGAGTTAATGTAGCCAAGTGATCTTGAAAAGGAAACAAGTTAGAGTATTGAAATGATTAGGGGCTGCAAAAATGGCTCTGCAATTAAGAGCATTTGCTGCTTCCAAGAAGACAGGAATTCAGTATGAGCACCCATGTCAGGTGGTTCACAACCACCTGTAACTCCACCTTCAGGGAATTCAATGCCTTTTTATGGCCTCCATAGGTACCTTAACTCACATCCACAAACCCATACATAAACACATGATTAAATATAAAATAAATATTTGAAGTGTTCTAGCTTTAAAGCTGTAATGATCAATTTATAAAATTCACAAGAAGATTTATGAAAGGATTAAAGCAACAGGAGAGAAGGTCTAACTATAAACCTGCCTTGTCCAGTGGTTATCATTAAAGCTGCTAGATCAGTTAGGAAAGGGATGTGTTTTTATGAATGGTGCCAGGTGAGCAGAATAAGCATAAGAAAAATACCTTAAATCTTAACTCAAATAATATTTACAAAGTGATTCAAGACTTTTGTTATATGTATTCAGTGTGAGTGTACATGTGTGTACGTGTATGTACGTGTGTGTACGTGTGTGTGTGTGTGTGTGTGTGTGTGTGTGTGTGTGTGTGTGTACATACCTGTCATAGTGTATGAATGAAGATCAGAGGACAGCTTGAGGAATCTGTTCTCTTCTTCCACCATAAGACTCCTGAAGATTGAATTTGGGTCACGAGAATTGATGGTAGGCACATTTATCCACTGAGCCCTACATAAAATATAAATCTTTTTTTTAAAGACATGAAAGTATGAAGGAAATATCAGGAAGTGAACGTTCCAAGGGAATTGAAGGGATGAGCAAAGGTCATGGCTGGAGTTAAAAATGACCAAAATATAATATAATATATGTATATAAAATTGTCGAGAATGCATTTTTAAAATATTTATATGAAAGAAATGGAAATGTGTAAGTATCTGCAAGTAGGATTAAAAATGAGTGTTTTCAAGGAAACTTAGTGGGCTGAAAGAGAATTCACACAGAAAACTCAACATTACCAGGAAAACAGTACTCAGTGGAGCTTGAAATGCAAAAGAAAAAAAGTTAAGAGAAACAAACAAATATACTGGAGTCAGTGGGAGCAGGAATTCCATCATGTTTCACAGCAACTCAGTCAGACAGAAGAAAGCATCTATGAACTTGAACACAGTCCATTTGAAATTGTTCAGGCTAAGGGATGGACATTTGTGAAAAGATGGAGTGAAGTCTGGGACGGAGTGATGCCATTAAATGCAGTCATGTTTCACAGTGGGAATTTCAGAAGGAGACTAAAGAAAGGGGTAGAAAGTTTATTTAAAGAAATGATTGAAAAATTTTCCAATTCTGAGGAGAGGTATTGGCATTCACGTGTATAAAGTTCACATTTTCCCAAATAAGATATTTAGTGAACAAAAAATAAAGAAACCAAACATTTACAGTGACATCAAAACAGAATATCTAAGAAAAAATGCGAGAATAAGTAGGAAAGATTCCGTTCAAAATAAAATGTCACAAAGAAATTCTTTTCATGGACTCACCTGTCTCTCTAAGCATTAATTACATAATACTCCCCTAAACGTCTTTGATAAATGCTAATTACAATCATTGTGTTTGTGCACTTCATTTGAGAGAACATTTGGTTTTATGTGCATTAGAGTTCCATGTAACAAAGTCTCACATTTACTCACAGTATCTGAAAATGTAATGATCCCTTTTTCTCTTATCTCTTAAAAGTTCCTTTTGTGTCTGTGGGCCTGTGTGCCCATGTGTACATGCATGCATGCATGTGTGCTTGTGTGTGTGTGTGTGTGTGTGTGTGTGTGTGTGTGTGTGTGTGTGTGTGAGTGTGCACATGTACATGGGTATTACAGTCCTCATATGGAGGTCAGAGGACTTGTAGAAATCAGTTCTTTCTACCTTGTTGGTTTCAAGGTTTGAACTCAAGTCATCAGTCTTGGCAGCAGACACCTTTGCCCATTGGGCTATTTTGTGAGCCCCTTTTTTTCTCTTTAAGCTTCTTATTTCAAGAAACACTTCCAGAACCAATTTCCAATCTTTTAGCTACTTTCCTTTGTCTCTAATGTCATGTGTTTAATTTAACTTACTGGAATAAACCTGCCCTCTTGTTTATATACCAAACTTTGTACTCTTATCTCTGTTTGCAATGACCCTGCCTTCTTGTCCATCTGTATGCAATTACTCTGCCTCCCTGTTCAACTTGATATGATAAACAGTGCTTAGCTTCTGGGGTGCACAGGCTTCTCTAACAGAGAGTCCAGGCCACCAGATCCCAGCTTTCTGTCCATCTGTGTGTCTATGTTTGTCTTTTCTTTGTTCTTTTACCACCCCAGTCAGACCCAACCCTCGAGCTATGTATGGATGCAGAGATAAAGGCTGGCTCTTCTTTTTACGTGGTCCAGGACTGTACCCCATACAAAGTGCTGCCCACATTTAGGGTGGGTCTTTCTCCTTCCATTTAATTTCTAGCTCACAGACATGTCTAGAGCCCTCTTTCCATGTGGTGATTTAAGTGAGACTAGCCCCCTTAGTCTATATGTCTCACATTTACTTGGATATACATTGGTTACTTGGCTCCCAGTTGGTGAAACTGTTTGGGGAATATTAAAAAGTGTGGCATTGTTGGAGGGCATGTGTCACTGGGGGCAGGCTTTGAGGTTTCAAAAGACTCATGTAATCCCAGACGATCTCTCTTGTCTTGTAGTTGTGGATAAAGATGTGAGAGCTCTTACTTGTTCCTTTGCTCCACCATCATGGACTGTAACTCTAAGAAACTGTAAGCCCAAATTAAATACTTTCTTTTATATTTTGCTTTGGTCATGGTCTCTTATCACAGCAATTGAAAATAACTGAGATAGACATTGTTACCAGCAAGTGGGCTATTGTTGTAGCAGCTCTGGCCATGTGTCCTTTTGGTGAAATGTGGAAAACTTTGGGACTTTGGGCTAGAAAGATGGTTCAACACTGTAAGCAGGGCTTAATGGGCCATTCTAATAGGATCTTGAAGATAGTAGTGTTGAGAGCTATGTGGACTGGGGAGGCCAGCTCAAGAGGTTTCAGAGGGGAATAATATTAGTAACTAGGCTAAAGATTATTCTTGTGATATTTTGGTAAAGAATGTGACTACATTTTTGCACTCATTCTAAAAATTTCCCTGAGGCTAAAGTGCAAGGTTATGGACTAATTTATTTGGCAGAGAAGATTTCAAGACAGCTTACTATTGACTCTATCACATGGTTATTAGTAACCACTCTTATGCAGCTCTCCAATAAAAAAGAGCGAGTGGGACAAAAAGCAGTACAAAACACACAGATTAAAGAGAAAAAGGACACGAAGACATCTAATGTTGAAGTCAAGGTTTTCCCTGAAAGAGATGAGATTAAAGACAGGCCTGATCCAAAAACAGAAGAATGGGAAGAGTGCCCTTAGGCAAAGAGTCCACCAAGCTAAGCTTCCAATTTATAAAAATAAAAGACCTAAGGAATTTTCTGCCCTTTAAAATCAACAACAAAGGAGAGCTTCTACAAATGTGGTTCAAGGACACCAGGGGTCACCTCAAGTGGGTAGTCAAATTTGGCAGTGTCATCCGTGTGATTCTGGCTTTAGAGTCACGAAGGGTATATGAGGAAAGGGGTTGTAGAATCTTCATCCCAGACATGGGACAGAAGAATCCCCAGAAAAACACAGTAGCACCCAGACAGGAAGCAAGATGGCTAACAAAGGGTATCCTCTACCAGAGAACTTAGCCATGAATGGTGTAGTCAGTATAGAATGTAGGATGCTTCATTCTGTAGGATGCCTGTGTGTATATCAGGGTGAGTGGAGGGAATAGAACAGGATGACGGTGAAGGAGGTAAAATAGAAAAATCCTAGAATTTTAATCTTAACAGTAAAATTTTAGCATTATTTGGGAAAATTATTATAGCCAAGAGGGCATACAAAATAAATTAATTAGCTGGGCCTGATGGCACAGGCCTTGTCTTCCTAACTATTCTGGGGGCTGAGGTGGTAGGACACCAGTTTGAATGTCAGCCTGGACAACTTAGTGAGACCTTGTCTTGAAAAAAAAAAAGGAAGCTTGGGAATGTAGCTAGGGGTAGAGTGATTGACTTACACAAGGCCTGAGGTTTAATATTCAGTACAACACTGAAGTAAGTAACTATTGAAATTTTAAAAAAAAAGATTTATTTGGGGAATGGAGAGATGACTCAGTGGTTAAGAGGACCCCAATTTGGATCCCAGCAGCCACATCAGGCCACTCACAACTCCCTGTAACTCCAGCTCCAATTAGTCAGATGCCTTATTCTGGCCACTAGTGCCCACACAAACCACAGATGTATTCACACATATATGTAAAACTTAATTGTCTTTATTTGCTGCGTAGAAGGGGGTGGAAATAGATTTCTAGGTGGCAATTTGGTAAAATGCCCCCTATACATATTCATTCTTGGTATGTTCTCACCTGCAATTTTAATTTACATGAACTAAAAAGCTTTTCATAAAAGCAGTTGGGGGTTAAATCAACATTTCAATACTGAAACATTACTAAATGATGCATAAAATTTATGATGAATTCTTTCATATCATTCCGTAGCAGTCAACAACACTGCATAAGGAAGAAAAGTTATGCTTTTTTCCTCCCTGGCAAGACTTCACATGTACTCTTCAATATGAGTTTAAAACAAACATCAATTACAATTTATTTTTCAACCCACAGAGGAGTGCCTTTGATTGTGGGTCTTTGTGAGCTTGTTAAATTCCTTTGTTCGGCTTTAATTTGAGAATCAGCAGGATACAATAGTCATGTCAGATGCAGAAGCTTGTCCTGTCACTCAGCCTTCAGTGATTTGAAGCTGTTTTCACATTAGAGGAACCTTAGGTTTCTGCCTAAGTAACATATTAGGATGTTGCTCTGTGTTTACGTGGCATTGTGAAGTTACTGACTGGTACTTGTACTACTCTCATGGCTGCAGTTTTAAATTCCATAGAATAAACTCAAGGCTTCCACAGAAGATAATTTCACTGTCCCCAATTAGCTCTTAATTACTTTAAATAATTCTGTTAATACTGACTGCTTTCCTCTGCATATGGGTGATAGTTATGTAGCTTGGTCTGTTTGTGGCCCTTAGTAGTGGGACCAGGATCTGTCCCTGGCACATGAGTTGGCTTTTTGTAACCTATTCCCTATGGTGGGATTCTTCACTAAGCCTTGATGCAGCAGGGAGGAACTTGGTCCTGCTTCAACTTGGTAAGCCATGCTTTGTTGACTCCCATGGGAAGCCTTACCCTTTCTGAGGAGTGAATGGGGGTGGGGGTAGAAAGGAGGTGGGGAGAGGGAAAGGGATAAGAGGAAGGAAGGGAAACTTTGGTTGCTATGTAAAATGAATTAAAAAAATAATAATAGAAAAAAGAAAATGAAATTAAAAAAATACTGATGGCTTCATTGTAAAGCTATAGTACAATGTGTTTACTAGACTGACAAACTACAGTTCTTCAGCTGTAGCTATTTGGCAGCTAAACAAATTCAATGTGGGCCAAGCTTATGAAGAAGTCTTCCTCCTGTTGTCTCTTGGAAAGATTCAGAGTTTGCTTTATTTCAAATAATATGTATAATTGCTTCCTGGTGGGCTAGTGGCTAGGGCTCAGCCTTCTCTCTGCATTGGTTATAATACCACTTACTATACATCACCACGAGATTAAGAGTAACCTATTTCAGAAATGACTCTTACTAGAATTGTTAGGGTCAGACACATGGCTCTGGCAGCCCTAACAGGCTAGGTCAGGGCATGCAATAGGCCAATTCAATAGTAAAAAGCAGGAAAAGGAGATGTAGTCAATGTGGCCACATTGGGAAGATGAGCAAAGAGGTCCAGTGACCCCTCACACCCAGGTCTATCTTCAGGTCCTGACTTGAATTTTAGTTTGAAGTAGAAGGTTATATAGGCTTAACTAAGCAGTTCTGCTCATGGTGCCATCCCACCCATCATCATTGTCTGGGCCTCAGTTTCTCCTACAAGGTGGTCTGACAGGTTGTGAAAATGGTGTGAAATCTGCTCGAAGACAAGCCCCACTCCCAACCCCCTGACTGGCACCAAGATTCAATCTTCCTTTTCACTTCATGAGACTCTTGGAGAAAATCCTAGTTCCTTGGGGACCAAAGGGAAGAGCACATATATGTCTCTTTAGAATATCTTCATGTCAGACTGGGTGGTTCCAGGTATATTTTCTCCTGCCACTCATTAATATCCTGAAACTAAGACCCAAAGAAATGCATGACATTTCTAATTCCAACACCAGGAATAGCTGTTGACATTTTGGGTATAAACTTTCAGTTGCATAACAGGTCTGGTAGGATGAAACTATTCTAAAGAGACACCCCTGTCTCTCCATTTGATTATCATAGTATTCAAAGTAAATCCAAAGACAATGAAATTTCCCTGGAATTCTCACACTGGAAGAATGAGGAGGACCTTGCTGGGATACCACTGTTAACAGGGATTCCTGGGAAGAAGTTATCTGCAAAGACTGACTGACTGATTCAAACTGCAGTGATGTGGCGAGTGTGGGATGTTACAGGTCCAGAGGCTAATTGCCCTATCTTGAGCTAGCTTGAGCCCCTAGAATAGCCATTCTTTGCCTGCCTCTGTGTCAGAGCTAATATCCTATGACTAATAGATATAAGCCTTTTGTAATCGTTAAACTTAGTAGACCAGTAGCTTTTATCAGTCTTAAAGCTAAGATCCTTCATCATCAGATAGCATCTTAGACTTACAGAAAAGCTTCCTCCGTCTTGCTGTAACCATGCCTTTGATGGATCTACCACTATGCTTTAAACTTGACTTATTTATAACTTTCTTTGTTTTGTAAAACTATAAAACTCCTTGAAACTGCCTCCATGTTGGAATACAGAATTTGAAATAATCTAAATCTGTGTTCCCAGGCCATCATCGCTAAAAATGGCTCCAGAATAAACTATTATTCACTTTAAAATGAGAGTTATCTATTTTTTTTTGTTGTTGTTGTTGATACCACCTTACTTGATAAGATGGGTCAATGGTGGGTGGGACCACATCTTCACTAGAACTGCTTAGATATGCATATTCTTGGCCCTTTGTTTAAATTTTAATCTCATCAAGACCCCTGGAAGATGTGCTTATGGTGTTCATTTGAATCATTTAAAATATAGATATATATATTTAATTTTAAATATTAGAATTATTAACTTTATTTCTGTGAGTGTTTTCCTATACATATGTATGAGTACCATGTGTGTGCTTGGTGCCTGAGGAGGTCAGAAGACAGTATCAGATTCCATCAAACTAAGCTTAGGGGCGATTGTGAGCCACCATGTGGGTGCTGGGAATCAAACCTGAGTTAAGCTGGAGTTTTCTCCAGTCCTGCCCAGCACCCTGGACCCCACAACCACTTATAAAATAATTACTCAGAAACTTATATTAATTAAACTGTTGGGCCATTAGCACAGGCCTACCATTGACTAGTTCTTACACTTAACTCAGCCCATTTCTGTTAATCTATATGTCACTATGTGTTCCATGGCTTTACCTGCTGCCTTTACATGTTGCTCCCTGGACAGCAGGCTTGCATCTCTCCCAGGCTTCCACCCCCCAGCCTATCTTCTCTGTTTGTCCCGCCTATCCTATACTTCCTGCCTGGCTACTGGCCAATCAGTGTTTTATTTATTCACAACATACAGGACATCCCACAGCACCTGAGTCCTCTGCAAGAGCAGCAAGTGCTCTTAACCACTGAACCATCTCTCCAGCTCCTTTCTGGTTCTCTTTTTTATCTTTTTTCCCAATGTAGACAAATTAAATAAATCTCCTTTCTCTGCTTTCTCCTTTTAATTTGGTGCTTTTAATGGGCTTACTGAGGATGAATGGAAGAACATGGCTTGGGAAACAGATTGTGACCCCCCAAGTTCCATAACTTATGTGTGAATGGGTTTAGAAGACTTTTCTATGTGTGCATGTAAACATGTTTAGAACAGTCTAAAAAGATAGATCTGTCATTTAGCAATCCATCCTTCAAGTGATCACATATCATATCACTAAAATTTCCCACATCCTTTGATATGGTTCTCAAACAAGATTTTAATAGATTCTAACCATTTAATTATTCAGGTATGCTAAATTAGTAAGGAGATGACTTGGTTTCCTTTGGTATCATAAACTTGGTTTCTTCACATATGCTTTTGTATACATTGTATGCGTTTTTCCCCTTTGATCACATTCCCAGTAGCCGAATGCATATCTTTCTCAATGAATAATTTGTGTATAACAATTAATATGTGATTTTGACAATCTGCTACATTGATCTGTCTACACATGTGATTTCTTGTTCTTTTGATTATTATTGGTAATATACTCTGTGGAGGAATTATTTCAATCAATAACTACCAACTCTTCAGTCTTCTGTGATGTGTCCTTGTGGTAAAATCTATAGGCTCAGAGATGATTCTCTCCCTACGTTTAAATTGTTTTGATATTATTTATGATAATCATTAAATGTTTCACAAAAGTAAGTCATGGCTAATTAAATACAAGTATTTGCAAGGCCTTCAACTCAGGGCACTTAGGCATAACTTGAGGTCGCATGACATATTTGATGCCAGAAAAAGTGGGGTAGGGTGGTGTCCAAAAAGAAAGGATTTTTTGTCTCTCTCAAAAGTGAAGAAGTCTGTCTTCTGGCTTTTAAGGGATGGGAAGGGATATGGAAAGAAGGCATCTAGTTAATGTATGACTTACAGGATATGATGGAGGTATAGAGAAAAGGCACATTTAATTGAATTGTCCCCATTATACCAGTAGCCCTCTGTTGTCCCAGATTTTGGCAAGCTGAGGTCTGTAACCTTCTTTGGGGGAAGTGAGAATGACACCTACTTTAAGTTGTTTTTTTGTCAGGGTGTGTTATCACAGCAATAGAAAAGATACCAGGACACTAGCTCATCTCTTCTTTTACAGCACAGCTCTTTGCCTGTCACTGCTAAAGTCAGAGACCCTTCCAATATTAGTTTGATTTTCCACACACACCCTTCTGCATTTCTTCCCCAGTGGTTTTGTTCTTTGGATATTATCTTAGTTAGGGTTTTACTTGCTGTAAAGAGACACCATGACAACTCTTATTAGGAAAACATTTAATTGAGGTGGTGGCTTACAGTTTCAGAGATTCAGTCCATTATCATCATGATGGGGAGCATGGTAGCATGCAGGCAGACATGGTGCTGGAGCTGAGAGTGCTACATCTTGCAGGTGACAGGAAGCCAACTGACTGTCACACTGAGGGAAGTTTGAGCAAAAGAGACCTCAAAGCCTGCCCCCACAGTGACACACTTCCTCCAACAAGGCCACACCTACTTCAACAAGCCACATTCTAATAGTACCACTTCCTTTGAGGACCATTTTCTTTCAAACCACCATAGGCAAAAAATAGATCTTCTAGCTCACAAGTTATTGTGTTCTCATAGTAAATAAAAAACATTTAGCCACTGTGTACTCGTAGCAATGGAAATTATTTGCAACTAGATATTAAGGTATTACAAAATAAAAAATAAAATGTTCATTTTTCAGAAATGAGAAGTCAGGGGCCAGTGAGATAGCTCAGCAGGTAGAGGCACCTGCCACCCAGCCTGATAAGAGTTCAATTCCCAGAATTCACGCAATGGAAGGAGAGAACTAACACTTTTGAGTTGTGTTCCAACCTCTACGCACACACAGAGATACATATACACACGCACAGATACAGACCCAAACAAAGTTTTCAAAAATTTAATAATAATAGTAGTAATAATTACAACAACAATAATAATAATAAAAATGAGGGGTCAGAATCTTCCTGATACAACTAAAGGTTCTCAGCTAATTTTATGGTCCAAAGTAATATTATTTATTTCTTTTGTTTGTATTGGGAAAAGTAGGACAAATCAAGATACAGTTTAGGAAATGATACTTTAGGAGGAACTAGACGTGGAGGTCAGAGGACAACTTGGAGAAGTCAGGTCTCTGCTTCCACCGTGTGATTTCCAGGGATCTTAGGTCACCGTGCTCAGTGACAAGCACCTTTACCCACTGAGCCGTCCCACCATCCTGACATGAAGTTTTGAGCTATGAAGTAAGATGGAAAATCAAACAAGGGAGATAGACTTAGACACACACAGGCATGGGCTTTATGTGTGTTTGCATATTGAAAAGCAATAGGGCTTGCAATGCCTTTATGTGGAAGTTCTAGAATAAAATGAAGCCCTGAGCTGAGGATGTTGCTTAGTGGTAGAGTACTTGTCTAGCATGTGCCAGGTGGTGGGTTTGATCTCCAGTATCAAGGAAAACAATACTCAAGGAACTAGCAAAATGAACTCATTCTGGCAAGAGGACAAGGCTAGACACTTCACATAAAGAAACTCAGATGCTAGACTTAGGACAGGGGATAATAGCTTAAGAAATGTATCATGTGATTTTTATTTAGGGTCTGAAATTTATCCCAGTTCTTTAGAGTGCATCCTAATAGCAAGTCTGAGGAATCGGGGTGATTTATCCTATCATGATGCTCCCAGTGAAAGGACCAGGCTGATGCCATAACAGGATGCTCAGTCTTCTCTCAGAGATCAGGCCTCAATTCAGTTTCCTGAGACTTGAGCAAGCAGTTTCTGGGAAGGCCATGAACAAAAGACATAGTCCTTGCAGTAGCTCCCTTTCCGCACGTACTCTGACCACTCAAGGTTCAGTCAATTATTTACTGTCTGGGACCCCTCACCAACTTAGTGCTATGTGCATGGGTCAATGGGAAAGCCTGGGCCACTGAGCCAGTCCCTACAGTCAGTATGTGCTAAACCAGCCAGCCTCCACAGCAGTTCAAGGATGAAGCCTGGGACTTGTCCTGGCTTGCCCAAAATGGATAACTGTAACCCCCAATTAACCCTAGCCAATTAAAAGTTATTAACATGATTGCCACTCACATAAACCAATCCAGAGTCTGTTCCTATGTAGTCTGTAGACCCCAAGCCCCCCTTGCTTTAAAAACCCTGCTTCATTGCTACTCGGGGTCTCTCCTGCTCTGCTTCTGCATCAGATGGATGGAGAGTCTGAGTTAACTCGAAATAAAAAGACTCTTGACTTTTGCATTGGATTTGGTCTCTTGGTGGTCTTGGGGGGAACTCTGGGTACAACATCAGAAATTTTGGGAAGTTGAGGAAAGATTGCTACCTATAACTGGGGAAACAGTACTCTCTTGAGGTTTTTTAGTGTCTTTAATTAAAGAATTTAAGAAAGGACTTAAAAGGAAGCTTAGGAGCAATTTTATTATAATTTAAAGAAAATTCCCAGGAGGACAAGCTATAACTCTCAGCAGCTGTAAGAAAGAAGAAGATAAAGAGAAAAACCTTTGAGTTAATCAGCATGCACATAAACCACAGGGTGGACAAGTAGTCATATGGTAAAAAGGGGGACTATTAGAAAATGAGTGAATCCCCAAGTACCAGAAATAAAACAGACTCTGGGCTCTGGCCAGCATCTGAATGAAAGACAGACGAGAAGGAAAAGGAAATATTAATATCTTTCTGAGTCTGGACTCAGAAAGGAAGGCACACTCAACAGAGCCTGTGGCAGCCCTGTAGCAGCTGCCAGAGGGTAAGAATTCCTCAAAGGAAAGATATGTTATCTCATTACAGAGATAATTGTTCCTCCCATCTCTTTAGCAAGGCCTAAGGCGGATCTGCCTAAGGGTCATCCCTTAGCCAGGTGACTGACTGGCTCGGGGTGGGTCTCTTGTGGAGGGGACCTCACCTGATCCTCTGTTCTTACTGAGCATCCCACATCTGCAAAGGACCAAGTTTCAGTATTCAGAATGGGTTTCCTGCCTTTTTGAGGGACCTACAAAAGGGCACACTCTCTGAGGATCAAAATTCCAGCGATAACCCCAAGACGAAGATGCCCCCTCTGAAGAAACAGTAACCAAAGAAACCTAACAATCTAAACACCTGAGAGGAATTGACTCCTATGCGTGCAACCGGAGAAAGAGCCAGGGGAAACTTACCAAGATGACATGCCAGGGATGCTTCGGGAGCCAGAGGTACTTCATGAAGGCAACCAAAGGTGGCTTCTTAGAGGACAGGAAACAGAGTGGAAGGAGTAAGGAAAGAAAAAACTACAAGAAATATGTGTCTGCAGATGGACAGATCTGTCTGGGATGAGCTGCACTGTGTGTTGAGAACAGAGACCAAAACAGAAACTGGGAGTAGAGAGCAGCCTTTTCACCTTTCTATGCCGAAACCCTTGGGTTTTCTCTGTGAAGAAAGAAGTCTCTGTGATACCTCAGTAAAACCCCCCACTCTATCCCCTACAGACAAAGAGAAGCTTAAACCAGGATTCCTAAGTGTAGATAAGAACTTAGACCCCTTTTCCCCAGGTGGCTGTATCTGCTACAGGGACTTTGGAAAACACAGTCAGGATATTCGACCAAAAGACTAAAAAGGGAGGCGGGTTAAAATAAATTGTATGGTCTGTGCCTTTAAGAACTAGCCTCACAAAGAAAGGGGAGTGCTCCTTCCAACCTCCCTGCTGTGAGTGAGAGATTTGGAAGAGCCTCCCTGGAGGCTTGTAAACTTAGAAAACACCTTACTTTTGCATTCTGTACCTAAAGTCTCCAGTGGTGGCTTTGGGGATGTGATCTAGGCACAACAAGACCCTCACTCTATTGTCTCAAAAAGGGGGCCTTAGACAAAGATATCTCAATATAGATAGACCCAGGCCAGTTTCAAGTCCCCAGAAATGATGGCACCAGCCCCAGGAACAAAAGAACAGAGTCAGGATGTCTGATGGTAACCAATTAACCACGAGATGCCCTCTCCAGAGATAACATGACCAGACCTCGGAGATGAATTGTAAAACTCCTGACAAGGCAAACAGATAAGCTAGAAAAAGATAAAGTCCAGGCCCGGGAAAAACTGGACCAATCAAGGATGGACCCATACTAACCCCCTCCCCTCTAAAAAATTTTATGGGTTTTGCCTATAAAAACTAACTTCCCCAAGAAAGAGTAACTCTTCTCTGCCTCACTTGAGATGGCTTGAGTTGAGTTCCCTGTCATGACTTGTAACAGATAAACCTTGCTTTTGCATTCTGGTATGCTTGTCCTTGGTGGTCTCTTTGGGGGTTACGATCTGGGCACAACAGTCTCTTCACTGAGATGTTTGCAAGAAGATCATGGTTTCTCATCTTTTTAAGGACTATAAAGTTTTCATGAGTAAGACAGAGAGAGATGTTGAGGACTGATGAAGAAGTAGCCCTGGCTAGGGATGGTCTGTTGTCTCCAAAGGTCAAGCTCAGTTTACCAAGTTTCCTCATGTCAAAGAAAAAGGATGTTCAGACAGGGGCCACAAAGTATAGTGTGTTTCTTTGGTGGTTTGGAGTCCTAGGTTGGTAAAGTTTACTGGAGAATAGCAGGAAAGGAGAAAGGAGTTTATTTGGGAGACACTGTTCAGTACAATGAGCAAAGAAGTTCTCAGAACTTTTGGCCTGTGAGTGTATAGGGTTTTTACACAGTAGAATCTGTGACTGGCTAGTAGCTATTGCAGATGTGACTGGGGAAACAGAGGATCTCTTTGGGGTTCTTAGCCTTACTCATTTAGAATTTAGAAACGGACTCTGGAGGAAGCTCAAGGACAGTTTTATTAAACTTGGTGGGAAACATCAGGAGAGGTAGGTTGTAAATCCTGGCAGCTGCAGGTAAGACAGAGATAGAAAGAAAGCTATGCCTTTTAAACTAGACATAGAGGACAGAGAAACAGTGAGAAAGTTCAGAGAAAGAGCTAAAGTATGGTTAGGCTTTTGGGTGATATCCCCAAAAGAGATAAAGAAAGGGAAAAGGAAAAACATGCCTAGTGCTGGGCTATGGTTCTGAGTTCCAAGGTCATAGGAGTCCAAGCTATTATGTCTCAGAAGGAAAGATTACACTTGGGACACGTGGTTAGAAATAGAAGCAGGTGGAGTTTATTTAAAGAAAGGGCAAGCACTTCTGAGAATAGGTGTGGATGAGAGAGTTGGGGAAGGGTAGAAAGGCACTGAGCCATGGGGTGCACAGCCCTTTGTAAGACACCTACAGCATCCACACTTGCTATGTGCATGGCTTGGGCTTGTCTACGGCATGCTCTGCTTCTTAGATGAAGGTCAGGTACAGAAGGGATTTCAGTCATTTTCTACAAACTGACTTCTTTCATAGGTTGATCTTGACGCTTTAGTTCAGCCCCTACTCTCCTGTCACATAGCGGCAGGGACTTGATCAGGTTGTGTCTTGACCTGGATGTTGTTGAGGGGTGTTGCCTTTGCTGTGTGGTTTGCTCTCCTGAGTTCCTCGACCAGGAAAATAGACAAAAGGGGTTTGCTTTCAGTCCAGGGTCTGTGAATATTAGTATGTCCCAACAGTTGTTAATTTGAAATACATACTGTATCACACATAGAATTGCAGAGAAATAAGGATGTGAAATGAAGAGATTTTTCATTTGACTCAAAGGTCTTACTCTTTTGAATGTCTCAGCAACACCCTGGAAATGACTAATGTTCTTAGCATTATTTACAATAGCACAAACTAGAAATTATTGAAATGCCAATTACAAGCAGATTGGTTAAATACAAAATGGCATATCCATAAAATTGAGAACAATCTAGCAAAAATAAAATAAAATAGAATAAAAGGGAAAGAATGTGACCCAGGTTCTTGTTTTAAATAAGTGTAGTGATACATGGTTGTGTTTATAATATGCTTCCTTTTAAACAAAGAGGAGATATATACACACAGAATCCACCTGAAGCTCATACTCAGCTGTAGAAATGGATGGGAACAAAGCCTAAAGAACAGCCCTGGAGGGTCATTTGTGTGCCTGTATTTTGTTATACACTTTCAACACTGATGTTTTATGAAAGCTTTGTGTGATTAAGGATAATAATAAATCTCAAACAAATACAAAAAGAGGGAGTAGATCATGAAGAGGTGATGAGTTAGTTAGTACTCATTCTCATAATAATTTCTACAAGCAAATAAACATGTGTGAAGCAGCCATGCTCAGACCCTGAAAGGCATCCAAGGCAGGGCAGTGGTGGTGCTTGCAGACAGAAGACACTCAGAACAAGCTACCCACATCCATGTTCTTCCAAGTCTTTTGCTCTGAGCAGCTTTAAGAGAATAGCATCAGAAAGTCTGAGGAATCCCTTTATGGTTATCAGATGATATTGAGAAAACTGGGGTCACTCTTGGGGTTCTTGGTGTCACAGAAAGTAGAGGACAGTTTCATTAAAGTTTTAAAGGGGGGAAAAAGGCTCAGGGCAGGTACGCTGTAATCTTGAAAGCTTCCCAGTCGGGGGAAATGGAGAACAGAAGGAAGATAAAAATGCCATGCCCTTTGAGGCAAGCCAGACTGGAGGCCAGTCACATGGCAGGCAGAAGGAGGCTTTAGAGAAACAGCAAGGAAGCCAAAGTGTCCGAAGAGACATACTTAGCTTCTGGGCCAGCATCTGAAAGAAAGAGACAAGCGAAATGTCATCCCTATCTGAGAATGGTGTACAGCACCAATAAACCTCATGACAACCTCGTGGTGGCTTATAGGCTATTCTGGGTGGCAGGGACACTGGGAAGGAGAAGTATGGCATCTTATTAAAGAAATAATTATGGCACCTTTCTGCTTATAAGATGAGCAGACCTTAGAGGTGGTCCCTCCTTCCCTAAGGATCCCTTCTATAGGTAATTGACCTAGCCTACCAGGAACAATAGATCACCATCCAGGCCAGTGGTTCTGTCCTCTTGACCAGAAGAACTTTCCCTTAATGATCCTTTATTGCTACTCTAACAGCTGAGGAATAAATAATACTGCAAATTTTATTAAAAGACAGAACTTTATCATCCAGCAAAACAAAAAAACAAAACCCCAAGCAGTCAGTATATGTGCAATTGAAGCCTCAGAAAAAGAGACAAAAAAAAAAAAAATACAGCAGAAAAATTATTTGAAGTAATGTTAGAGAAATTTAATAAAAATTTAAAACATAAATAAATGATAATTTATTTATTAAATAATAATTAGCCAAGCCACAACTCATCGAAAGGCAGACAATAACTGACTTTTGATTGCCCATTCCCAGTTGATACATCTGCAACACAACCCCTGTACCTCAGGCTCAGGGAAACATTACAGAAGAGGAAGCAGAGTGTTTGAACCACAGGACCAGGCTGGAATATCTGCTTCAAGATGGCATCTTCTATATATGTCAGAGAAGCTGCAGCGAGGAAATCACAAAATGTATCTGCCTAAACAACACAAATCCACACGCTCATGTGGGTGGGATAGTTCTCACGGGGGCTTCTTCCACAGCAGAACTACAGCAACCAATGGTTGCTGGGAGAGTGAGAATCAGTCTTCTACAGGGACAAGACCTCTAGTAGGTTAGCCAGTCCTGAGAGGTCAGTACTAAACACATACGAGCAATACTAAATGGCCCCAAGAGATTATATTAATAAATTTATATACATTTGTAATAATTTTTATTAAAGAAAAAGCCGTGAATTTGAGGAGTTGAGCATGGTATGGGAGGAATTTGAGGGAGGGAGAGAAGTTACTCTTTGTCTATCCTTTCTTTTCTTAATTTCCAGTGCTCTAAGGACTAAATCTTGAAATTGATTCTTCTTTTAAACATTTATTTGTGTGTGTGTGTGTGTGTGTGTGTGTGTGTACATATACATGCATGCTATGGTTTATGTATAGAAGTCAAAGTAAAATACTGTGTGGGATTTGATTCTCTCCCTTCACAATATGGATTCTAAGAATCAAATTCAGTTACTCTAGTTGGGTAGCAAGTACTGTTATCTGCTGAGCCATTTTGTCAGCTCAGAAGCTGATTTTTATGCAATTTATTCTAGTTCTAATGTTGATCTTTTTTTTCTGAGAATTTACTTCTCACAAGTGATTTAAACTTCAACATGGCACATGATGCAGAAAACAGATGTAGGTGGTTTGCCTTGTTTTTGTTTGTTTTGTTTTGTTTTTGTATTTTTTTTTTGGTGTGACTATTCCCCTGCTCCATGTAAGTGGCTGATTCATTTTGTTTAATGTTTCTGTTATTTATTTATTTATTTATTTAAAAAACAGGGTATCAGGAAAGAATGCTAATTTTACATAGAACATATACATGACTATGGCAAAAGGCTTTGGGAGTCATTTTAGGGTGCTTAAGGGCAATCTAAATTTTGTAGGGAAAAAGTTTATTTAACACTGTGATCAAAACTCATCAATTTAAATTTGAAATCACTGGAAAACCCATCAATGCATTTGAATTAAAAGAGAACTGAATAGCTTAGACAGGCTTGAAGATTGTTCTTAGTTTTAACTGTCAACTTGACATGGCCTAGAACAGTGACTCTCAACTTTCCTAATGCTAAGACACTTTAATACAATTCCTCATGTTGTGGTGACCACCAAGCCTGAAATTATTTCCATTGCCACTTCATAACTCTAATTTTGCTACTGTTTTGAATCATAATGTAAATATCTATGTTTTCTGATAGTCTTAGGTGATACCTCAAGGGGTCACAGCCCACAGATTGAGAACCATTGGTATAGAGTCATCTGAGAAGAAAATTTGAATTAAAGGATTGCCCAGATCAGATTAGCCTGTAGTCATGTTTGTGGGGGATTGTTTGATTCTTAATTGATAGAGAAAGGTCTAGCCCACTATGGGTGCACTCTTCCCTGGGCAGATGGTCCTGGGCTTTCTGGGGGAAAAAAAACCAACAACAATCTAAGCATGAGTGAGCTAGCAAGCAAAGTTCTTTCATGGTTTCTGTTTTAAGTTCTTGCTTGAGTTTCTGCCTTGACTTCCCTCAGTAATAAGCTGTGACCTGGAAATGTAAGCCAAATAAATTCTTTCATTTTCTAAGTTGCCTTTAGATAGGATATTTGCGACCGAAACCAAACTAGAAACAGTGATGTGTCTTGGTTAGTAGGGTGCTTACCTGGCATGCATGATGCCCTGGGTTCCACCTTCAACACTACATAAAACCAGGAGTGGTGGCACACATCTGTCATCCCATGTAGAGGACAGAAAATCAGAAGTTCAAGATTGTCATTGGCTCTATGGTAAGTTTAGCCTGGGCTATATAGCACTCTATAAAACAAAGGGCCAGAATGTTTTTTCCTTGGTACACCTCCCTCAATTTTTTTCTCTGAAGACTGAGTTTACCACCTCACTTTACCTTTAGCTTTTTGGAAGCATGCTTATCAAAAATAAAGACATTCTTATATTTATTGTGGAGGCATTTTAAAAATATTGATACTTTAAACCCCCTAGGTGAGAAATAGAATCACCAAGGCTTTCCAGGGACTCCCTCCTTTGCTATGACCTTTATGAAAGAAAGTTTTTTTTTTCTTTTTTTTAGTATCTCATTGTCAGTCACCTCTCACCTATCAGCTTCCAAGTCCCCTAGAACCATAGTCTTCTCTGAGCCTGGGGGTGGGGGTCCTCATCCTACCAGCTAAAGCAGGCTGTGGACAGAAGAGGCCACTGGGAGAGGATAGCTGCACTCTCAAAAGAAGTACTAAAAGGAGCATAAACACTTCCTTAAGAAAACCCTTCCTGAAAAAATAGTGCCAGGGGGATGTCAGAGCACCCAAAGAAATGGGGGGAAAAGTAGATAATGAAAGGACAAACTCCATGCCAGTAGCAGAGTTTAGGCATTGTGCATAATACTCTGTCTTTTCATAGTCAAGGAACACAGTCCTATTCTTGTTGCATGAATCTTAAAAGTTCTTATTAATAAAATCAAACCTGAGGCAAGTTATTGGGGTCCATGCTGGTAGAACAGAGAGACAGAACAAGCCACAGCTATCTCACCTCGCCGGATCCTCAGCTGGTCTTGTCTCCTCAGACTGGAGGCCTCTGAGTCCTCATCCGGAATGGGTCTCAGCTGAATTACTGCTCAAAAGCCTGAATGCTTAACTAGCCACATGCTTAACCAGCCAAATGCTTCTAGTTTCTGGTCCTCACGCCTTATATACCTTTCTACTTTCTACCACCACTCCCTGGGATTAAAAGCTGGCTTTCTGGGATTAAAGGCGTGTGCCACCATGCTTGGCATTTTCCAATGTGGCCTTGAACTCACAGAGATCCAGAGGGATTTCTACCTCTGAAATGCTAGGATTAAAGGCGTGTGCTATCACTGCCTCCTAACTAGTGGCTTTTCTATTCTCTGACCCCAGATAAGTTTATTAAGGTACACAGTATTTTGGGGAACACAATACACCCACATATTCTCTTAATTTCCTTTCCTGCTGCAGGAAAATACTCTTGAAAAAAGTCCTATAGTCCGTCGCGCCATAGGTGTCAGAGCAGCAGGAGCTTCAAGGTAGTTGGTCACATTATGTCCACAGTCAGAAGAAAAGAGTAATAAGTACATGCTCACCAGAGCTCAGCGCACATTTTCTACACTTTTATAGTTCAGGATTGTCTGTCTAGGGAATAGTGTCACCCACAGTGGGTAGATCTTCCTACCTCAATTAATGCAATAAAAATAATTCCCTGGAAGCATGCTGAGAGGCTCATCTCCCAGGTGATTTAGATTCTATCAAGTGGACAATTAACACTAAGCATCACAGATTAGATTTTGTAATATTCTGTTAAGATAAATTTATGCATAGTGAAATGTATAACTCCTCTTCTGGTCAGAAATACAGGATGTAAATCTATCATTTTAATCTATTGTGTAAAGATTTTTGTCATGGCCACAATGCAAGTAGCTAATACACAGTCAAATTTATCCCCATTATAGAAGACATGCATAAGGAGGCAAATCAGGGGGATCTAAAAGCCTTCCTTGTGGTAAAGGAAGACTACCAGAACTCATAATGAAGAAATCTCTTCTACTTTGTACAAAACAGCAGTGGTCCTCTTCTTGATCAGGACCCAGGACATCATGTGTGGCACCTTTTCTGATTCTAGAGTTGTCTTGGCTATTGGAAACCAGGATTTTCTTTTCTCTTTTATTTCATTTTTTAAAAATTTCATTACAAAAGTATATTTATCTCTCTCAGAGGTAGCAGGGGTTTTCTATAAGGATCTAGAAAGATTGGAAAGATACATGAAAAGAAAGAGCTATTTCTCATGGCTCCAGTGTATTGGAGGACATTGAGGCATCTCTAATACCACTTTAGGACCCAGCTAATACATGTGATAAGATAATTGTCTCAAATATAGAAGAACCCACCTGTTGTTTTTGTCTAAATCTCAATCGTTTGATGTTACTAATAAAGATTTGGGAGCCAGATGCAGAGGTGAAAACCTGCTATCTCCAAGAGGCAGAGAAAGCACTAGGCTGACATTCCTCCTCCACCAGGATCCCAGAAAGAGAGCCTTCTCCTACACTGTCTCAAACAAAACTCCTCAAACTGAATGTCCCTCCCTTCTACTTTCTGTGCATCTCTCTATCCATCATCCTGACTTCCTCTTGTTCTCTATGTTTTTTTTTTTTTCTTGTTAACTAGTTGCTTGCTCTGCCTCTTGATCTGTGGTTGACTTTCTTTGAACCTGTTTACAATATTCAAGCAGAAAGCTCTTGTATTAAAGGTGTGTGCTAGGGCTGAGCCATTCATTCCACAACTAGAAATAGGCTTTTCCAGTAAATAACACAATCTTAGGGTTCAAAATGTGGTCAAATATGCTGCAACATCAACCATTAGGGAGATGGTGTTTATTTCTTAAATCTAACATAGGAAATGCAGTGGTCTATTTCATATAGAAATAGGGACAACCATAAAGCTTTACATGAGGTAGCTATTATCCATTCCTTTGAAAAAAGCACCTACATTAGCTTAACATGGATGTAACATGAGCCAGAATCCATGCAGAAAAGCAAGTGACCTTGGCATGTGATCCTGAAAATGGTAAATAAAGCAAGGAAGACTGCATACCCAGTGCAGATAGATGTGCATGAACCAAACACTCTAAAGCTGCTTTTGCTAAAGTGTTGGCTCCTTACTTGGACCCACAGATACCCATGGGGTCCCTGGGCATTGTCAGAGACTCAGTCTGTCTACTTTGGACTTTAGAACCAAGATAGAACAGAGAGCTTTGATCTAAGTGTCATGGGTTATGGATGGCAGCTGGGTATTCAGTCAGAAAGGATCTTGCTGGGCTGCCTTTCTATTGAAAATGCTGCTCTTAATCAATGTATTTGTCGGGGGGGGGCAGTAGAAGCCCTTCTTGCCTCTGCTGCTTCTCCTTAGAGAAATCTGAAATATGCTATCTGACAATCCTGGCTTTAATTGAATGGCTATTTTGAAAGTCACTTTGGTTCCTGGAGCATTTTCAGAAAATAATGGATTGTCCAAAAAATGTGATCCTAAGAGGAAAAAGAATACCAAGTAAGTTTTCTCCAGAGAAACTATTGAATCCTAAAGTCAAAGATTTTGTTCCTAGTATATGTCTATGAAATTCCATGGTACAGACAAATGAACCTTACCACAACCTTATGAAATCCTCAAAAAAGAGGGAATAACATAGAGCTGAGTTGTAAATACCCTATCCCTATTTAAAAAAATTGTGGCTTCCATAAGTGGAACTATGGAATTCACTATGCCTTTTGATGTGAGGTAATGGCAATATATACAGAATTGGGTTATGATCAATAACTCAATATTGCCCCCACTTCAAGGCTATATGGGAAAAGTCTCTTGCATTTTAGTGTCATGAAGAGATGGAAGATCTATATGGCCAGTTAGGGAAGTGTTTAGTTAACAAGAGTGGATCATAATGGCCTTTTTAAAAGGTATCAATTTGGGCAGAGGAAATAGCTCAGTTTGTATCTTGTTTGACAAACAAATTGGGATCTGAGTTTGCAAGACCCAAGTAAAAAGCTGAGCATGGTGGAGTATGTTTGTAATGCCAGCACTGGTAGGTGGAGACAAGAGGCTCCCTCGGTTAGCCAGTGTAGCCTGCTTGGTGAGTTCTAGGTAACCAAGAGCCATTGTGTCCAAAAGTAAGGCAGATGGCACTTGGGGTTCAACTTCCAAGCTTGACCTGTGACCTTTACATGGGTACGCACATATGAACACACACACACACACACACACACACACACACAGAGAGAGAGAGAGAGAGAGAGAGAGAGAGACAGACAGACAGACAGACAGACAGACAGACAGAGACAGAGACAGAGACAGAGACAGAGACAGAGACAGAGGAGAGTGCTGTGGGATTATTTAACATGAATCTTAAAAGATCTTATTAATAAAAGACCCAGAGCCAGGTATTGAAGTGAAAGCTGAAAGATCAGAGAGAGAGAGAGAGAGAGAGAGCAAGCCACTAGTTCTGACCCCTATGAAATCCTCCACTGAAAGCATGTGAGTTTGTGTTTCCTCAGACCTTTCTCTGTCCTACCATATTACTTCCTGGGTTTAAAGGCTTGGCCTTTCCCAAACAAAGACATGATCTCAAGTGCTGGGATTAAAGGTGTGTGCTACCACACCTGGCTCTGTTTCCAGTGTGGCCTTGAACTCACAGAGATCTAGATGGATCTCTGCCTCCTGAGTGATGGGATTAAGAGTGTGTGCCACTACTGTCTGGCCTCTATGTCTAATATAGTGGCTGGTTCTGTCCTCTGACCCCTTGGAAAATTTATTAGGGTACACAATATATCACCACAGTATTATCCTCTTGTGCACTGTAAAAATTTGTCATTTGAATTGGTTTAATAAAACATTGATTGTAGGAAGTATAGGTAGGATGACTAAACTAAGAATGCTGAGAAGAGGCAAGGTAGAGTCAAGAGTTGCCAGCTAGATGCAGAGGAAGCAAGATGAGAATGCTATACTGAGAAAAGGTACCAAGCACATGGCTAAACATAGATAAAAATCATGGGTTAATTTAAGTGTAAGAGCTAGTTAGAAATAAGCATGAGCTACTGGGCTACTGGTTGAGCATTTATAATTAATATAAGCCTCTGTGTGGTAATTTTGGAAGTGGCATTTGGGAGTTTCTGGCAGGACAGAAACTTCCATTTATGAGAGAGAGATAGAGAGAGATAGAGATAGAGATAGAGATAGAGATAGAGATAGAGAGAGAGAGAGAGAGAGAGAGAGAGAGAGAGATTCCTAGTCTTCAGTTTTCATCATTCTATCAAACAAAACACACTAGCTCAACTTGAACCCTGGGCATCTCCTTGCTGCTTGCTTGCCATGAGTTTGCAAGTCAGTTCTTGCAACATCTATGTTTTGTAGACTCTGTTTTTATGCTGGAGTTCTCTCACTTTCCAGAGTTTCTCCTCTCTGGAATTTTAGTTTAATCTAACTATATTATTTCCATGGATCTCTGATTTCTATATATATACAACTGTTGTAACTCAGTTACCTTTCCTGTTTAATAGGGACATTGGTCCACTGGTATCCACTGTTAATCCCCTCTATAGCTAGATAGTAGCAAAGAAGGAAGGAAGGAAGGATATTCTGCTTAAAACACAGATCTGGCACTATCTTTATATTCATGGAGTCTAAATACTTATAGTCTGATATGTCTTTATTTTTATTTATTTTTTGTTGTTGTTGTTGTTTTTTTTTTTTTTTTGAGACAGGGTTTCTCTGTGTAGCTTTGCGCCTTTCCTGGAACTCACTTGGTAGCCCAGGCTGGCCTCGAACTCACAGAGATCTGCCTGGCTCTGCCTCCCGAGTGCTGGGATTAAAGGCGTGCGCCACCATTGCCCGGCACTGACATGTCTTTAATTAAATATCTCAAGTATTGTCTGTAGATGGATATTAAAATATTCAGCCTAACTAAGCAGTGTTTCGAGTCTTGTGGTGACATAAATATTGCCTATTGCAAAGGGAAGTAATGAGGCCAGAGCTGAATAGAAAGCAATGTTTCTGTATATCCTGGGAGCATCCTTTTGAGTGTTTACACGCTCTTCTTCCTTTTCTGTTTCTGTTTACTTTTCCAAGGTGAATTCTAATGCTGCTGTTTCTGTTTCTCACTTTCTTTAATTTCTTATGCTTTTCAGTGAAGTTGTGCTGTATTGTGGTGAAGTTCCAAGCTCAGCAGTGACAAGTACTTAAGAACCACACTTGAAACTAGCAGACATCTAAGTGTGGAATGCCAAGAGAAAAGGGAGACCGTGGTCCCTTTGTGTCTTGGCAACAGATATAAGTAAAAGGGGGAGAGGGATCAGACTTGGTCTTGGAAAAAACATGCAACACTCTTTAGAGGTTGTGGGCACCATATCACAAGTGACATTCATCACCTCGTATAGGATTATGATGAGAGAGAGAGAGATCAAGATAGGTGGGAGAGAGAGAGAGAAACATACAGAGACAGAGAGACAGAGAGATATTGAGAGATTGAGAGAGACTGAAATTTTTCTGCAGTTACCTGAGACCCTGGTTTGTCAGTGTTCATATCTTCTATTTAGTTTCTGGTCCTAGTCAGCCTCTTAATATCCTGTAACTCATGCTCTCATCCAGACCTCTGTAACCCCATTCAACTCTTTTTCAGAATTTATTATAATGAGTTGCATAAAAGAGTTATAAAACAATCACTCTAGTTAGTTGAATTGAATGTGTGTGTGTATACATATGCATGTATGTCTTACTAACCATATATTAAAGTTATTGCTTAATTTTTTTTTAGCAGTACTGAGATTCAAACCTGGGACCTGCTTCACACTAGACCAGCACTGTATAGAGAGCTTCAACCCTAGTCTCAAGCTGTTGTACTTTTTTAATTACACTTTTTATTTATATGTGTGTGTGGCATGAGTATGGAGGTCAGAGGAAAATCTGCAGGAGTCAGTTCTGTCTTTCTATCGGGGGAACTCAAGCCCTCAGGCTTGGTAGTAAATGCCTTTGCCTGTTGAGCCATCTTACCAGATCAAATTGTTATGCTTTTTTTAAAGAGAAGAAATTACCCCATACAAACTATCTTAATTTAGGGAAGAAGAAAAAATCTCCTTTTCAAATACAACAAACTGTTGCAATATCATACCTAACAATTATGGTATATGTATAAAGATAAGGCATTTGTGGTTATTCTTTCTAAAGTTACAAAATTTTTTTTTAATTTTATTTTTTTATTTTACAATACTATTCAGTTCTACATAATAGCCACAGATTCCCTTGTTCTCTCCCCTCCTGCCCCCCTCCCCTTCCCCCCAGCCCACCCCCCATTCCCACCTCCTCCAGATCAAGATCTCCCCCGAGGACTGGGATCGACCTGATAGACTCAGTCCAGGCAGGTCCAGTCCTCTGGGACTTATGCAGGGATGCTTGCGCTCAATAAAGTTACAAAATTTAAAAATTATATTATGGGGGAAACGTTAGAGTTTTAAGATTCTTTAAAACTCTCTTACTTTTGAAGTTATTCTTCAATGAATACCAAAATTATTATAGCCAAAAAAAAAAAAAGTGAGGGGAGTCCTTTATGTGACTCATCTTGCTGAGCCTGTGATTCTAAACAAATAAGCACACTTGAGTGGATAACAGGACTTTGAGCTGTTCAGCATAAAAATAGGCTGGCCCATTAAGATTATTAAACTCAGAGGCACATTCTGAAAAGAGCTTTTGAAAATGGATTTCTTGCAAACTGTCATCAAATATTCATAGATAAAATAATTATGTAGAAAGATAAAGGAGGTGGAAATTGAAGGGGGCTGACAATCAAGAGAACTGGAGAGGAGGGCTATGAAAACGTTTTGAGAGGATTTTTTTTAAAAGATAGGCTTAGATATGAGAATTTGAATATTGAAAACTCAACCTTTACAGACCCTCATCAGTCTTGCCTTGCTGTATAAAAGGAACAGGTTAAGTATTAGCTGCTGTCTTAGTTTCCTTTCTATAGCTGTGATAATACACTCTAACAAAAGCAACTTAGGAAACTATCATTTATTTGGTTCATAACAACCCAGGTTATAATTTGACTCTAACCCAGGTTAGAGTCCATCACTTTGGGGAAGTAAAGACAGCAGGAATGTGAAGTAGCTGGTCACATTCATAGGCAAGAACAGAGAGAATAAATGCATGCTTGAATGCACTCAGACTTCTCCACTCTTACCCAGTTCAGGAGTGCCTAGGGATTGGTGCCACTTACTGTGGGTGAACCATCAGAACTCAGAGAACACAATTAAGATAATCCCATACAGACATGCTCACAGGCCAGCTTGATCTAGACATTGAGATTCATTTCCCTGGTGATTCTAGATTGTGTTGAGTTGACAAAACTAACCATCACAGCTGAGGTGTCTGTGACTCAATTGGCTGAGATGGAATTTAACTCTTCTCCAGTCTGGATTCTTCTTTCACTGGGCTCTGTCTAGAGCTTTCTTTCTCTATCACAAAAATGGATGTGATGTTCTTTATTGCTTCTGGGATACTTGACTGAATTCAGAGTAGGTATAGATGAAAGTTTTCCTGTGTCCCGTAGCTGCTTGATCCCAAATAAATACACAGAGATTATATCAATTAGCAGTCCCTAAAATTCTCATATATAGATAACCACCAGAGTGTAAAAGAGAAGACTACCTTTCAAAATCCATATACACTAGCCTCCAGATGCACAAGGAAGCTAAGCTATATTCCTACTTGAAACTACCTTTTGATTTCCAGAATGTTCTTTTACATCCTTCAGTTTACTTATAACATGGCAACTGGATGTTACCCCAGCTTGATTATCAAACCCAGAAAAACAGCATTGATATTGTTACATAAATGTAATTATGGACCTTATTTAAATGTGTCCTTTTGTTCCTGCATCTACTACACAGTCTTACCTTCCTTCTGAGTTGAACATGTTCTTCATCTCCCCAGATGCTTATAATGCCTCAGCCTTTCCTTCATTGGTAACATTTTCTTTGGTGTGTGTGTGTGTGTGTGTGTGTGTGTGTGTGTGTGTGTGTGTGTGTCTGTGTGTGTCTGTGTGTTTCAGAGGACAATCGCAGGTGTCCAGGTGTTATTACTCAGAAATAGTCCACTTTGCTTTTTTGAGGCAGGGTCTCTCATTGGCCTGAGACATTTTCTTTGGCTGGCCAGTCAATGAGTTCCAGGGATCCTCCTGTCTTTGCCCCCTACCCAAGTGCTGGAATTATGCATGTATGACATTATGCTTGGCTTTTTTTCCTCCATGGTTTCTTGGAATAAAACTGGCATCCTTTTGCTCATACTGCACATACTATACCAACTGAGATTTCTTCCCAGCTCTGACACTACCAAGTACTAATTGCTCACATGATAGAAGTCCTCAAAATCCTACTCATCTGGAGTTTTCTCATCTTTAGATTAGGGTTGGGCATTTTCCAGCAGTGTCATAGGACTGCCCTATTATCCATATTATCTTAGTGTGTTGTATCTGGATATTTGCTGTCAGTCTGATTTAGAACCCATCATGTCCACTCTGAGCAGTTGGGCAAGGTAGTGCCTGTTGAATTTCCTTCTTAAAAAATAAATTTTTAAGATTTATTTTATTTTATGTGTATGGGTATGTTGCCTGCATATTGTGTCTGTGTGTCATTCATGCGCAGTTCCTATATAAGGCAGCAGAGAGTCACAAATGCCCTGGAATGGGAGCTACAGATGGTTGTAAGCCACCATGTGTATAATAGGAACTGAACCCAGGACCTCTGAAAGAGCAAGTGCTCTTAACCACTAGCTTTCTCACCAGCCCTCTGTTGGCTTTCTTTACTGCAAACTTTCTCTTTTCCCTTTGTAACTATGCAAAATATACTTGGATACAATGAGAGAAATACTCTTCTTTTCTTCCCATTCATTCATCCCAAACTCACACAAGCATCATTCCAGCCTTCCATTGTGTGATATGTAGAAGTGTGCTCCTTGCTTTCCCAGCACAGGTATGTTTGGCTGCCACCGTCTTGCTTGTTTCTTTCTTTGATCAATCCTTCTGTCAATTTATAGTGTTTTGAGAATTTCCAGGCCACTCCTTGTGAGAAGAAAAGTTACTTACTAGGTAGCAATTTCACATAGAAATATTTTTTGCCTTATGATATTTAATCAACACATTGTTTTTGGATGTGACCAAGGTCACTTCTTCCTTTCCCTCACCTTGTCAGTGTGGGCTTCTGTCCTAGTCTGAGTGTTGCTTCTGGCATCCTGGTTGAGTTTACCTATTTCTACATTTTGTGTGTGGAACCTAATTAAGGTTTGAAGGGTAGGAACTCTACAAAAGAGATAGATTCTAAGAGCTGTCAACTCACATTCCTATTCTTTCCACTCCTTTAGTACACATCTTCTGTAGGTAAACTGGTTCCTTAGTTTCTGCTACATATTCCTGTATTTATTTACACAAATAAACAGATAAAATTTATTCCCCACTCTATTTTGTACATAAAGAATTGTGATAATCATTTGTATATTGATTAGCTTTGCCACTTAGTGTGTCACAGGAAACACCTGATGGACCTCTTGGACCTCATGGACCTCTTCTTTAATCTATTTAAAGTTAGTTTATATAATGTGTGTGTGTGTGTGTGTGTGTGTGTGTGTGTGTGTGTGTGTGCGCGCGTGCGCGCGTGCGCATACGTGTTGCATGCATATGCTATAAACATGTCTGGATATGAGAAGACAGTTTGTGAGAGTCATTTCTCTCTTTCTTTCTGAATATCAAACTCTGGTTGTCAGCAAGTCCCTTTATCCATTGAGCCATCTCAGTGGCTCCTCACTCTTTTTTCTCCCCCACAGGTCTACAGAACTACAGTATGTGAAATCACCATAATGTATTCAATGGATTTTCTATGTAAGAGCAGTGTATTAGCTACTTTTCTCATTGTATTACTTCCTTTTCTTGTTGTTATAGCAAAATAACAGTCAAAAGCAACTTAAAGATGGCAGGGCTTAATTCTGGCTTGCAGTTTTAGGGTATAGTCCATCATGTTGGGGAGGGTATATCAGCAGGAGCTGGTCACATTGTGTCTGCAGTCAGGAGGCAGAGGGAGATGAGGGCTGGGGCTTGGCTCACTTTCTCCATTTTATTGTTTGAGATCAACTCCATGAGGTGGTACCACCTACATTCAGAGTAGATTTTTCTCTCTTCTGTTAAAACTATCTGGAAATGTCCTCACAGATTCACCCAGAAGTGTCTTTCCATGGGGATTCTAAGCCTATCCAGTTGACAAATACAGATCAACCATGGCAGCCATTTATATTGTATTTGAATTTACAAACACCATTTCAAAGTTTTACATCTTAAGCACATCGAACTTGTGTTTTTATATAGTTTGTGGTGGATAGATCCAGGAACCCTGTACATACCCCTTCACAGGCACTGCAAAAAAAGGAATCTGATAAGAGAAAAATGCTATCTCATTGTGATCCTAACGTATACTTCTCTGATTATGAATGACTTGGACAGTTGTTTTCATATCTGAGGACAGTTTTATATCTTTTATTACCTGATTCATAGCAGCAAAAAGCATTTGCAATACCAGACACAAGCTGAGAGAACAGATTAAAAGATGCTTAAGGACTGTGGCTACAGATGAAGCTTTACTGTGGCCTCCCATGTTCGACTGAAGTTCTAAGATAAAAGAAGTTTCTTTTTCAAAACAAGTCAACAAGCTTGTTTATGTCATGAATACGGTTGGCCATGGCTGTGCCTTTTGTAAAGCTCCTCCTTTTTAGATGAACTGTGAAAATTCCAAAAACTGAAGTACTTTGGCTTTCAAAACCAAAGTCACTTGTTTCTTCAGACTAGCAGTTCTTAGCCTGTGTGTTGTGACCCCTGTGGGGGTGCAATGATCCTTTCACAGGGGTTGCCTAAGGCCATGGGAAAACACAGATACTTACATTACAATCCATAATAGTAGCAAAATTATAGTTAAGAAGTAGCAATGAAAACAATCTTATGGTTGGGGTCACCACAACATGAAGAACTGTGTTAGAGGGTCGCAGCATTGTGAAGGTTGAGAACCACTGTTCTAGACTCTCAGCCTGCCCTCCCACCCTACCAACCCGCAGTAATGGCCAGCCACAGAGGATATTTTTCACCTGATATTTTTTTTAACTCATTAGTCAGTGGTTACCCCAATAACAATCAACTGAGGTCCCAGAGGAATCTTCTCAATCTCTTTCCCACCCCATTTCCTCCTAAACCTGTATTAAAGAAACCCCAGTCATTCTTCTGTCTGCTAATGCCATTAATATATCTTTTGGTTACTCTCTCATAAAAAGGGGGTCTCTGGGCCCTCTTGAGCCCAAACCCAGAACCCTTCAAATATGTTTGTTCATGATATAGTAGAAAGAAAGTAGATATATCTTCAAGCTCAGATAAATGAGTTCCCATTCTGGACTTCAAGTTTGCATGGCTCAGCACCGATCTGCCTCCTGCTATGGGTCTTTCTTCTGAGTAAAATTCTATGGATCCAAGAGGCGAAACCATTTGGAGTGGGAAGGTCCTTCTAGACTACACAGTGGATATATAAGACCTGGAAATTCAGCTTTCAGGGTGGGTAGGAGCCTTTTTGCTGACTTGCCATCTCAGAAGTGAGCTGTGTGGTGTCCCACGGAGTCTCAAAAGGCTTTGGGCAACAAGGAGCTGGCTGTGTGAAGTGTAGCTGTGCTGGGCTGTTCTACGGGTACAGACAGTTGTCTGTGTTGCTGGGCTAAGGCTTAGATTGGGATGAAGATGGAAGCTGATTGTAGGTTGAGATAGAAGTTGAAAGAGTCAAAGCCTGTGGGCCCTGGGAAGCCTTAATAAACGAGGCTCAGCATGATCCTCCATAGGCCAATTAAAGATAAAAGATAGTGAAAGAGAAAGAAGAGAGATTTACTGAGCATGGCCACAGTGGGAAAAAATAATGAAGAAAATGGGCCACTGAATCCCGTCCTTCACCTGCCTTAGGTTGAAATGGAGGGCAAGAGGTACGCATAACTAAGCAACACTGGTCAAGGTGTACCTGGTCTCAGCTCTAGTCCCTCTTGTAAGGTGGTTTGACAAGTTATTGGGAACTATGTGAAATTTTCCCAGAGAAAACTCTCCCCAAGCCTCCCTTGTGTTAGCCTCTCTGAGCCTAATGAGGCTCCTCACAAGGCTCCCAGGTGTTTTCTTTCTCCCAGCCTGAAATTCCTGGGGAAACTTCAATTTCTGGGAGGCCTATTGTTTTAATAGTCTAACAGCCAAGGGAAAGGACACAAGTGTCTGTTCAAAATATCTTGATTCCTGCCAGGGTGTCCATATAGATGTTTACACCGGTGGCATCTATTCTCAGAACATGTAGTGTTAGTCGCAGACTTATTGATGGAAATGGACTTTAATAAGGTGTGTTCTTTTAAGGGGAATGATAATTTAGGAAACCCACAAATCTTGAAGCATGAAACACACACACAATATCAACTCTCTGAGAACTTGCAAGGGAAACTGATTCAGGGAAAGTTTGATTTTAGCTAAGGCAGGAGTTTGAAGAGAATGTGAAAAAACAAGGGGTTGTATGTGGCTGACCTTGGCTCCATGAAACATAATGATGTTTCAAGTGGGGCAAAAGGGTGGGGTCCGAGGTAGAACAAAGTGTATTTGGACACAAATGTCAAATAAAGAGTAGGAAAGGAATCAAGAACTGAGGTGGTAATTTTCATAGCTTTATTATTATATGACTCATCCTATGACATTTATGTGTTTAAAGTATGTATTTGAATGGTTTGAGGTATAGCAAAAGACTTGTGCATTTGTTACCACAATTATGGTCACAGACTATGCCCCAGCAAACCCAGTTTGGCCACCTGTTTTCAATGAGCCAATTAAAACAGGCACATTAATAGAGGAAAACAGAAGAAGGAGATTTATTCAATGTAGCTAACATTGGGAAGAGAGTCACAGAGATCCAGTGAACCCCACAAGTCCATCTTTGGGGTCCTGAAGTAGCCTTAATGGTTAAGTCTAAGCCATAGTTACACAAGTCTAGACTATCCTGGTCAAGGAGTATTCCTGCCCAGACTTGACCTGTTCTTGACTTTTCTGTAAGATGTTCTAACAAATGCTGATTTTGTTTCCTTTCTCCCTCAAGCTGGCTCAAACTTTAATCTTTCTCTTTTTCCAGGATGAGACTCCTGGGGACATTCTATTTTTCTGGGGTTCTCTATTCAAAGAATCTGATAGCCAGAGTGAAAAGTGTGTCTCTTTAGAAGACTGTCATCCTTTCCAGGCCAGTTACACAATCGCTAGCCAAAGCAAAAGGGAGAACATTCACATTGCTCTAAAAGGTAATGAGGATCGTTAGCATTCGTGTCTGTCCTGCTGCCCTCCAGTCTCAGGCAAGCACTAATCTCTTTTCTATCTCTATAGATTTGCCTTTTAGAGAAAACTTCTAATAAATAGAACATAAGGTGTGCAATGTTTTGTGGCTGCCTTCTGGTGCTTGACATAATGTTTTCAAGGTTTGTCGTTGTAACACGAATCAATATGGTGCTTATGTTATTTATGAATGTGGTGTGATATGCCATGTTTTGTTTATCCATTCAAGCCTTGATGGACATTTGGATCATTTTCAACTTTAGGGGATATTGTAAATAATGTTGTGATGAATGTTTGTGTACTCATTTTAATAGGACATCTGCCTTCATTTTTCTTGGGTATGTGTCATATTGTAAAATCTGTGGTCCATTAGGCTTATAGCATATATGCACAAAATGGACTTTCTATATTTATCTTAATATTTAAATCCATTAGATCAAAAGCTTACAACGTTGAAATAAAAAAAAATCCATGTAGTTGCTGTTTTGTATGTATGGTATATGTCTTGTACATGTTCGCATATGTGTGCATGTGGGCATGCATATGTGTAGACACCAGAGGTCAGTGTAGATTATCTTCCTCAGTCATACTTCACCCTTTTCTTTCTGTCACTGACCCTGGAGTTCACTGATTCAGGGAGATTGGCTGGCTGCTGAGCTTCAAAGCTCATCCAACTCTACCCTCCCAGCTCTAGGGTTATAGATGCCCACCATCAAGGCTAACTTTCATGCATTTTCTGGGGATCTGAACTTTAAATCCAACTGTGACAGTCTGAATGAGAATGTACCCCATAAGCTTAGGGTCCTGTATTTGAAATCTTGGTCTCTGGTGACTGGTACCGTTTGGGGAGGTTATGGAAACCTGGAGAAGTAGAGCCTTGTGAAGGAATCACAGCTCTGGGGCTGGCTTTGTGAGTTCAAAGCTTTACATCACTTCAAGTTTGCTCTCTCTGCTTCCAGTTTCCTGTTATGGCCACCATGCCTACCTCCTGTCATATTTTCCCATCAATATGGACTCTTATTTCACTGAAACTGTAAGACCAAATACATTTTTTTTTGTCTCATAAGTCACCTTTGGTTACAATGTTTTATCCCAGTAACAGAAAAGTAACTAATATAGGAGGGAAGACCCACCCTGAAAGTGGATGGCGCCATCCTATGGGCTGGGGTCTTGTACTGAATAATAGGGAAAAATGACAGAGTGCACTGAGCACTGACATTCATCTCTCTCTGCTTCTTCACTGCTTATCTTGTCGTAACAACTAACATACCTCTCTGTTGTGTGGCTGATGGGATACCCTGTGCTGCAGACACACACCCAGGATTTTTGGCTTATTAAATCAGTATAGGTATCCTCTGCTGTTAATCTCAGGAGTATTCTAAATCTTTCCTCATGTTCCATACTAACATTTAGCCCCTAGTTAAGATGTCTATCTAATATATTTGAATAAGTTCAGTGTCAATCAAGACGTTTATGTGAACATCTGTGTGTTGATAGCAAAAGGACATTGCCTATAGTCTAGGCTACATCTAGGCTGGTTTATAAAGTTCCTCTGTTTTCTTCTTATCAAGTTTGTTTTTCCACCAAACTTCTTCCACCTCATTCTTCTTATGACCTAGAAAGTATTCTAACAGACCTAACAGATCATGCCCCATTCTTTTACTGGTGACTTTAGCACACAGTATTTGTTGTGGTGGTCTTGCCATGTCTTTGTTGAATGTATGATAAACTCGAAGTTTAGGTAGATTTCATTGCACCATAGTTCTGCAGGATAGTAGAGTGTCTGGAAACTAGATTATCTTGGTATTGCTTTCAAGGAAATCTTCATATTGCTACAAAGAAAGCTCAATTAAGTCATCGTTATGAAAAAAATCACAATGGCCACTTTATTCCATTCTTATCACAAAGAATTAAAAGAAAAAATACTCAATTGTTGATAATCTCTCTTCCATGATTTTGTCAAAATCTAATGACTTTATATATTTTTATTAAGGTTCCATGGCATGAATGAAATTATTTTAGAAATGGTAGTTTCTCCCAGACTTAACTCTTGGCACGAGGAGAGAGTTATTTATCAACTCCAAGGACCACAGGAAGTTGAGTACATTTTTCTCCAAGAGAGGACTTGTCCTGTGAAAATCAATCACTTAAGAAAACAATTCCTGCCAGGCTTGGTGGTGCATTCCCTCAATCCCTGTACTCTAAGTGCAGAGGCAGATAGTTCTCTGCGAGTTTGAGTTTGAAGCCAGCTTGGTCTACATAGCAAGTTCCAGGGCAGCCAGGGCTACATAGTAAGAACCTATCTCAAAAAACAAAACAATTACTCTTTTTTTTTCATTTATTGAAAATAGATTTTTTTCTCTATAATATCCTGATTACAGTTTTCCCCTCCTCTACTCTTCCCAGTTCATTTGTACTAAAATTTCTCTTCTATTAGGTCAGAATGAATTATCAAGGATGGATATGTTTTTTCTAGATCACCATGGAATAGTGCTGTAATCTTTAGTACAGAACTTAATTCTTGGTATATACTAACATGTCTTTCATAAGAAATACTATTTATATATCAGCAGAACCTCCACTACTAGTAGACTGCAGACATAAGCATCAGACCCATGCTTATAAGGATAACCCATGAGAATCCTAAATGCCCACAACATTCTCTTAGATAGAAGGCAACAGGGAGCCTTACTAGGTTCAGCTAAACATCATCATAATGGCAAGAATGCCTCAATTTTGACAGTGGGTAAAGATGGTGCAAATTTTTTATTGAGTTGCTTTTAGAGGTTCTTCTGGTCTATGATTATAATTTCAGTAAGGGGATTGTATAGTTGTTGTTGACTCTCTCCTCATATATTTGATACTCTGCAATGTCTGGTAACAGATCCAGCAGGAGCACAGGACAGAGCATGTGATTGTATCTATAATTGCAGCACCTGAGAAGCAGAGGCAGGAAGATCAAAAGTTCAAGGCTATCGTTGGCTAGATAGTGAACTGTGGCCAACCCTTGATAAATGAGATATACTACAAAAAACCAAACCAACCAACCAACCAACCAACCAAACAAACAAACAAACAAACAGCAGGCATAAGAAAAAGCACAAACATTTCCTGAAATGCAGATGGCTGCTCTTTATTTTGTAATAAACTTCTCTACCTGTCTGCTAGACTGTCTACTGGGTGACTCACCTGAATTCTTCCATGGAGACCACAAGGATTGGGGACCTAAGCAGAGCCAGATTGAGATCTCAGTAACAAATGTTCATTTTCTACTGCTGAAGAAAAATTCCTGAGGCTGAGTACTTGACCAAAAAAAAAAAAAAAAGTTCATATACCTCACATTTCTAAAGGCTTCTAAGCAGAACCTAGCAGGGGAGGGAACGACATTCATGATGGTTGGGGTGTATACATCACACAGTGAGACTGGGAGCCAGAGATATTTGGAAACCTGACTCCATCTTTTCATAACAACCCACTCTGGTGGCAGCTAACTAGAGGTCTATACTCACGGCATTAATCCTTTTAGATTGATGGCCTGATTAATTCCCATTGTGCTACCCTTTTAAAGACTCCCCAGCTCTTAACATTGGAGACCAAGTGAGTCTCCAGTTCAGGGGCCTTTGGAAGAAGTGCCTTAAACCACACCCACACCATCTTACATTGCAGTGAGGGATTGCTTGGTGCTTTTAAAATTCATTTTCTGATAGGTTGCAAAAGCTTGTGTAGCCTGCACCTGACCTGACTGGCCATTGGGACTCCAGAAGAGTGATGACTACTTGGGAAACAACATATGAAGCTCACACAGGGTCTGGAAAGACAGCTTAGTCAGTCAGTGCTTGCCATGCACATCTGGGGACCTGAGTTCAAATTCCAGGATTTGAATAGAAAGCAAGGTATAAGGGTATGCACTGGGGAGACATAAAAAGGAGACTCTCTGGGACCCCTGGACAAGCCAGCCTATTCTACTTAGCCCCAAATCCTAGAGAAAGAACCTGTCCCAAAAAAGAATGGTTGGCTCCTGAGGAAAGACACATGAAGATGACCTCTAGCTAACATATGCACATGATACACACGTGCACATGCACACATGCATGCTTGCACACAGTTGCACACGTACTCACACATGCACAAACAAATGCATGCATGTACACTCTCCACACCCATGCATGCACACATATCATACACACACACACACACACATATATATATATATATATACAAACATACAGACATAAACACACATGTACTAGCAGAAGTATACATACATGCACACATACATATATACATACACACACATTCACAATGCACACACAGACACATATATAAATACACACACATGTGCATACATGAACACACATGTGAACATACCATGGACATATATGTGTGCATGCACATGCACACATAAGCAAAGCATAAGCTCACATGGCACACTGAAGTTCCATCTGATGCTTGCTGAGTGTGACCTTGCCTTGCTTCTCTCTTCAGCTCTGACTCTCACTTTTCCCCCAGTAAATGATGATGCCTTCTGACCATGACATTCTATAGTTCTATGGATATCTCACACTAAAACTGTCTTTGTAGTTGCAAATGGAAACTCAAATTTTAATCAAGAATGAATTTCCTGAGTGTTTTCTGTGAGGTTCTGTGTTTCTGGGGATAGCTGTGCACAATTGTGCAAATCATTTGCTCTTGTTTTCACAAGGTCAGCTTGCTGAAATATGAAGTCATAATCACTTCAGCTTCCTGTTTTGTGCAAATCACAAAAGCAACTGTGAAGAAGCCAGAATTCATGATGATAATCAGTATTTGGGTAAACACTCCCTTTAGTCGGAGCCAACATTTTGCGTTAAGAAAAATGAGTTAACCCTCATGCCAGAAAACAAATCAGAGGAAATATATTCCTCTCTCTGTCTCCCTTCTCCCAAGGTATTTAATTTCCATAATTATTTCTGAATTTTTTAACATTTATTCTGTTTTTATCAGAGTCTGAAAGTCAGGATGGCAAAACAGGACAATATTTTTTTTTTTATCAAGATTATCCTACCATCTTCTTATTAAATTCTAGGGAAAGCAGAAGGGGGATTACAAAACATGGCTTTCAAGCATGTTGGCACAATAATGATTATGAAACATTCTTTCCAGTGAACATTGGAAGCCAGGCAGGATGCTTACCCCAGCAGGTTGAACCCACAGGTTACTGAGTGTGAAATGCATTACACTAAAAGCTCCATGAAATGCTAATTTCTTCAGTTTAATTTTTAAAAGACGGCCTAGACATTGATTTGACAGGAAAGATTGCTAAATTCAGTCAGGCGAGAAATGGTGATGGGTGTTTTACGAATGGAGGGAAAAAGCGGTGAGTTATCTGTGTTACTCCCCCAGGCCCCACCCAGGCTTCTGCAGGGAGTGTTGCCAAACATTGGCATGGTAATACTCTTAGTTGGAAGATCTCAATCGGCTTCTATTGCAGTTCTAGAATTGGGAAGCTGCTCGTTCTGTAAGTAGGATGAGTGTGGTAATGAGCTGGAGGTGGAGGTTGGCTTTATAGGCAGAAAGAGCTCTGGAAAGCAGGCACAGGAAATGAAAAGCATGTGGCTGCTTTCAGTTACTTTCTTTGCTAACATTAAAGCAAAGAAACTTCCTTATGGTTCCCCAGAGCTGGCCCAATTGAGATTTGGCTGCTCATTCTCTCTCTTTCTTCCTCTCCCTGTCTGCCTCCTGAATCATAGATAGCTCAGCTTTGGCTCGATGGTGTGAACGTAACCATGACCAACTCCATTTTGATTTGCCCTGTCCATCCTGTGCAGTAGCTCTGTCCCATGCAATGGCCTCCCCTGAATTGTGTTTAGCAGTTCAAGATATGGAAGGAATTTTTCAAAGCATGAAGATGATGTAACATATCCTTGTCATGGATACCTTTGTCTCATGTCTTTTCCCATTGAGATTATGGGAATCCTTGCTCAGTCCTGCAGTCTGTCAGAGCTAATATAGAATTGTAACTGTCACCCATTGCTGAAAACCTGAAGGGAGACAGTGTCTGTTTCCCTTAAAATCCTGATAGCTTCCAAATGCAGGGAGTATGAATTCCAGGGTCAAGATGGGACAGATGGGGGCTGAAGAAATGGCTCAGTGGTTATGACAAATTCCTGTTCTTGCAGAGGACCTGAGTTCAGTTCCTAGAACCCACAAGTGATTCACAGTTGCCTATAACTCCAGCTCCAAGTGATCTGATGCCCACTGTTGGACTCTGCATGTTCCTACACATACACACACACACACACACACACACACACACACACACACACACACACAGAGAGAGAGAGAGAGAGAGAGAGAGAGAGAGAGAGAGAGAGAGAGAGAGAATAATAAGATGAGGCAGGATAGTGGTGTAAACAGATAATTTTTCTAAATTAAAAAAAATTCAGATTTATTTTTAGTGCAGTATATCATGTCAGCAGCAGCTTGTAGTAAAGTCTGCTTACCCACTGCAGCCAGGAAACAGAGAGCAAGAAAAAGAAGAGGCCAGAACCAAGTGGAACCTTTCAATAGCATGCCCTCAACACACTATCTCCTCCAACAAGGCCTCTCCTTACACAGGAAACCCACCTACAACCCTGTAATCAAGTGTTGAATGGGTCAAATGATAACTCTTGAGTAGACTTCTGTTCCCATGATCTAGTCATCATTGGATATGTACACACAGACCATCAGTGGCATGTTTGCTGATGGTTTGGAATCTCAAGTTGAGATTGTTGGAATTCAAGTAGATGAACAAGATCACCATTCCTGTTTCTAAGGATGGGGGTCAGAACTGATTTTATACAATTAATTCTCCACATATACAGTAAATGTGGTTTCAAGTGTTTTTAAAAATCGTACAAGGGCTATTAAAAACACCAGCAGTTTCTCCCACTTCGGTCAAGATTTAAACGTACAGTTAAAGATGTCATTGATGAACCCAGAATACTGAAAACATACTGGCCTTTGAAGAGCGAAGAGCCAGTCAGCACCTCTGTATTTCATGGCCCAAGGTGAACAATCTTAAAATGAAGATAACGAATAGTTTGCAGCCCAGACAAAAAAGACATCTTTCCTTTTGAAAAAAAAAAAAAAACTTTTTGAGGACATTTCTCTGTCTGTTAAAAGATGCTTAGTGTATATTATAAAATCCTTTGAAGGGAAGACATGGAGCCAGAACAAATATAGCCCTGGATCCTTAGAGAAATGAGATCTGACAAAAGAGGCATCTGTTATCACCTTCCTTCTCGGAAAGCCACACCCAGCCTCCTCTCCTTTCCCGAGGCAGGTCTTCCTGGACACCAATTCAAAATTTTTAGGGACTTTGATATTTTCAGTCAGTGTTTTATTTAATTAGAACAGGTTGGAAAATAGTTTAAAATCCCAAATAAACAAAACTCCAAGTTAGCCGGGCGGTGGTGGCGCACACCTTTAATCCCAGCACTTGGGAGGCAGAGGCAGGCGGATCTCTGTGAGTTCGAGGCCAGCCTGGGCTACCAAGTGAGTTCCAGGAAAGGCGCAAAGCTACATAGAGAAACCCTGTCTCGAAAAACCAAAAAAAAAAAAAAAAAAAAAAAAAACTCCAAGTTATACTAAATGAAAGAGCAGTGTTTGTTACCAGCCCAGGGTCTGGAAGTGTCTTTTCATGTAAAGTATTACAGGCCTGATATTACCTGCCTCATCACATGACAGGGCACCTTGGTCTGTGGTTTGTGGTATAGGAGTAGCCTGCAGTTTAAATGTGTCTTCAAATTTTATATTTTAGAAACTCAATTTTCTTTGTTTTTGTTTTTGTTTTTGTTTTGAGACAGAGTTTCTCTGTATAGCTTTGGAGCCTGTAGACCAGGCTGTCCTTGAACTCACAGAGATCCACCTGGCTCTGCTTCCTGAGTGCTGGGATTAAAGGCGTGCACTACTACCACCAGGCTTAGAAACTCAATTTTCACTGTCATATGTTAATGGCACTTGAGAAATGGGATCTTTGAGTTCAGATATCTGAAGCATGAACATCCATTCATTAATCCATGGGCAGATGGATTAATGCATTCATAGGGAATTACAGGAACAACTTTTTTTTTTAAAGTTTTACTTATTTAATGTGTGTACGTGTTTGTCTGAGTCTATGTGCACCACATGCATAAAGTTGTCCCTAGAGATCAGGAGAGGCCATCAGATCCCCTGGATCTGGAGTTACAGGTAATTGTGAGCCACTGTGGGGGTGCTGTGAGCTACTGTGGAACATGTCTGGGTCCTGTGCAAGAACACTAAGTGCTCTTAACCATTGAATAGTCTCTTCAGTCTAAAAATGGCTTTGTTATTAAGGAGAACTATGGCTAGTTTTCTTACTCTGCCTCACCTTACCTCCCCCCCCACCTGCCTCACCTCTCTTCAGAGCACCCTCACTGGACAATGCCCCTCACCAGACACTGTTCCTCAGCCTTGGATTTAACAACTTCCAACACTGTAAGAAATAAATTAATTTTTTTGATAAACCATTCAAGCTCAGGTGGCATGTCATAGCAAAAGAAAATGGACCCAGAAAGCATGCTAAATGAAGCATAAAAATATTTGATGTGAAAAAAATTGGCAGCAAAATAATTCGTGTTAGGCAGACGCTGATGAGCCACACAAATGGGTTTTTTTTCTTTAGTATTTTCAATGAGAGACCATGAGTGGAAGGGTGAGGTTGGAACATCACCACCTGTGGGAAGAAATCAGAGAAGGTGCCTCGAAACCAATGAAATTGCAGAGGTGAGCTACATAGCAAGCAGGGTGGGTAAGCACATGGCCTCCTCTCTACTCTAAAAGATGTCTGTTTTAGTGATAATAACCAGCCCAAGTTGGCAGTAGTGTCACCCCTTTCCTTCTTTGAATGTGTGTATGTTAACTCTAATTATTTAAGGTCTTTATTAATTTATTTTTAATTTTAATTAATTTATTATTAATTTATTAAGGTCTTGTCTTTAGCAAGTCTTCCCTTTAGAATTTGAAATAGGTCAATAACACAATAAACCTTTGTGTTAATTAGTGCTTTTGTCTCTGTGGGCAAATGTGTAAGGGAGGAAGGGATTTGCTTGGCTAATGGTTTTAGGGTTCAGTACAGTGTGAGAGGTGAGAGGAATGGCCCAAGGCTGTGGTGCAGAAACATGAGGCTTTCTGTTCACACCTCCGCAGACCAGGAAGTAGATGCAGGACAGGAAGTAGTCAGTGGCCATGTACTTCAAGGCTTGCTTCCCAGAGATTTGCTCCTGCAAGCTGGGCTCCACTCAAGTGTTCTATGACCTCTCAAAATCACATCACAAGCTGGTAGCCAACTGTTGAAAACCTGACCCTGTGGGGAAACTTTCATATCTCAACCAAAACTTCCACATATTTATGACCAACTACTTCCTAGCACAATTACAATGGAAAAATTAAAATAGAATGTTGGTGGGTGGCTGTGGAGCCGGCTCATGAGTCACGGGCACTTGTTACTCTTACAGAGGATCCAAGTTCTACTCCCAGCTGCCACATAGGGTGGCTGTAACTTCAACTCCAAGGGATCTGATGCCATCTTCTGGCCACCTTGGGGATTTGTGTGTGTGTGTGTGTGTGTGTGTGTGTGTGTGTGTGTGTGTGTATTTGTATGCACATACAAACATATAGACATGCCTACACACATGCATACAAATAAAAATAAATAAGTGAGAATAAATAAGTTGTTACTTTTTTTTTTCGAGACAGGATTTCTCCGTGTGGTTTTTTTGGTGCCTGTCCTAGATCTTGCTCTATAGACCAGCCTGGCCTCTAACTCACAGAGATCCACCTGGCTCTGCCTCCTGAGTGCTGGGATTAAACGCGTGAGCCACCAATGCCTGGCAAGATGTTACTTTAATACAAACTAGTTATAAATAGAAAATAAGCATATAAACATTAATTACCACATGTCAGACTTATATATTTATTCAATGATGATGCCACTCAACTATGAGATTAATTCTGTTATAAACACTGCTCTCATATGTGAGGAAACCAAGCCCCAGAGATGTTAATCAACTTGCAGGAGACAAAGCTGAATCATGAGAGGGCAGCCTGGCTCCAGGGTACTACAATAAATACCAGTCCCCTGCATTTCTATAGCTCTTGA
The DNA here is from genome assembly GCF_049852395.1 of Peromyscus maniculatus bairdii. Taxonomy (NCBI): domain Eukaryota; kingdom Metazoa; phylum Chordata; class Mammalia; order Rodentia; family Cricetidae; genus Peromyscus; species Peromyscus maniculatus. The sequence continues at coordinate 94,692,169 of NC_134856.1, read as the reverse complement.
ATTTTCTTTAAAAAAAAAAAAAAACATTTTAACTGGAGTACATTACCAATTGTTGTGGTTAAAGGAGAATGACCCTCCTAGGCTCGTATATTTGAATGCTTGGTCCATGATTAGTGGGCCTGTTTGGGAAGGAGGTGTGTCTTATTGGTGAAGGTGTAGCCCTGTTAGAGGAAGTGTGCATTGGAGGTGGACTTTGTGGTTTCAAAAGCCCATGCCAGGTCCAGTATCACTCTCTCTCTCTCTGCCTGCTGATCAGGATGTAAAACTTTCAACTACTCCAGTGCCTTGCCTGTCTGCTTCCCACCATAATGACCATAGACTAACTCTCTAAAACTGTAAGCAAGATTACAATAAATGCTTTCTTTTGTAAGAGTTGTCTTGATCATGATATCTCTTCAGAGCAGTAGAGTAGTAACTAAGATGGCAACTATACATTTTAAATTTGTATTTTGCTTTACATTTTGTGTATTTTTGTGTCTATGTGAGGGTATGTGCATGTGAGGACAAGGCCCATGAAGGCAAGATGAAGGCATCAGATCTCATGGAGCTGGAATTACAAGAGCCCATTGTAGGTGCTGGGAACCAAAGTGTTGGGAACCAAACTTAGGTCCTCTGCAAGAACAGTACATGGTCTAACTTCTGAGTCATCTCTCCAGCCCTCCAACTATACACTTTTGACCTTGGGTTTTCTTATCAGTGTATCTATGTCACATTTAGGAAGAGTATCAAATAGAATGAGAGCCATTTTTCTTGACATTTTTAATTTGGAATTTGCCTGTATATCATGTGGTCACTGATGGTATAATCCTCCCCTCCAAAAAATTCCATAAAACAAGCAAGGATATCTTGTGCTGTGAAAATTGTCCCATAGTCTAGCTCACACTAGGGACAACTAGAGTCTGGTGGTTCATTGTGATGGGACCCAGATAGAGCTTCAGTATGAAGCCCCAGTTGGCTTGAAATAACCTATGTAGACCAAACTGACTTTGAACTCACAGAGATCTTGTTATACCTCCCTGGGGGTAGACTAGAATTAGTGGTGTGGTTCAGCATACTTGGCAGAATTAGCTTAATCTTAAATAATGCAATCCCCCCCCAGACATATTTTTTGACCGAAGAAAGATAAAATAACTAAGATTCATTTCAAAATCCTAAGATACTCATGCATGGGGTTGTCATAACATAGATTGAGAAATTTTTAGGTATAATGACTACTGGAAACTAATGCAAGGTAAGTATTAGTACCATCAACAGCATCCCCATCCTCCTAGAGATGAGCCACACACTCTACCTTACTTAGTGCAATTTGATTGCCCTCATTGAAACCCTCAGTATGTTTTATTGTAGATGATGACAGGCCTATGTGCCTCTTTGTCAAATCTCAGAGGTTATGAAACAGGTTTCATGTGCACTGATTGCAATTAAGCACATCTTAGCGGATGTAAAATAAAAGGCTAAAGTAATTGGGCTTTTGTGTATTTGGGACTGGATCTTACTATGTATATCAGGCTGACCTTGAACACACAATCCTGCTCGTTTAGCCTCACAAGTGCTGGGATTGCAGGCTGTACCATGTGGATGTATGGCTATATAGAATCAGTGAACATGAAGAATGTAAGGGGGAGGGTTTCAAAAACCCTCCTAAGTCACAGATTAAACACACTCATGACTAGAGTTAAGGGCACACCACCCATGGCACTCTCTTTGGTCCTGGGGGAGCTGGTTTGCAGCATACAGGGCTTTCAAACCATGCATTTCCTCACTCTAAAAACCACCAAAGAGCCCTTGTGTTGGCCTGCCCTGTGGTAAAACCTTGTCATTTTATCTTAATAGGCTGAGAGAAATCTGAAAGCTGCTTAGTGTCATGGGAAATGCTCTCTGCTCTTCACTGCATGACATCTGAGAAGATGTAGTGTCTGTGTTTACACATCCCTTCTGGAAGGAATTGACAACAGCCAAGACAGAAGTCATTACCTACCCCAATATTTCTTCTCTGTTTGTGTATGTATTATCTGCATGTGTTTGCATTCCTGTGTGTGAACATTTATCTCTGGAATGCCTTTATCTGTCTCTTTTTATTTCAGTTTAATTATCTATTATTACTGTTACTGTTGTTGCTGAGAAAGAGGCACACTATGTAGCCCTGGATGGACTCAAACTCAGAGAATCAACCATCCCCGTTTCTTGAGTACTAGAGTTAAAGGTGTGCACCAGTACACCTGCCTCTACCTTTTTTGTTTTTAGACAGCATCTCTCACTGTACCGGGAGCTCGGTATTCAATTGAACTAGCTGGTCAGAAGGCTATCTGGGCTCTTCCTGTCTCCACCTCCCAACACTGGAGTTATTGGTGAACTTCAAAGCTTGTAGGTGGATGCTCAGGATCTGAACTCAGCCCCTCATGTTTGCAAGGCTAATACTTTACTCACTGAACTATTTCCCATCTCTCATTCTTTTAAAGCAGAAGGCTTAATTTTTATAAGCAATGTATCTTGAAAAAACACTAGAGTTTTACCTTCTCCATACCACACTTTGTGGCCAAAGGTGATCAATGGGATGCTAGAGTATTTCAGAGAGGCTTGAAAGGGAGCTATATAAAGTAAATTGCCTTGTCTGGGTGTTTTCCTATTTGCTGTTATACTTTTTCTTCTTACTTGGATTATAAAGGTGATGCATGGAAGTCTTGCAGTCATCTGGTGACATGCAATTATAATTCTAGCATCTGGGAGGCAGAAACAGGCAGATCCCTGGGCAATGAGAAAAGCAATTAATACAGTGATATGATGTTGAACCCCCAGAACTATGAGCTAAATAAAACATATCTTTGTAAATTACTCAGCCTCAGATATTTTGTTTGAGTAACAGACAACAGATGAATATATGCAAATACAGTTTTCTCCAGAAAGACATCCAAGCCCCTAGTGGGTCATTTATATAATTCTGCATCATTAACTAGAACACTTGTGTTCAAGTTGGCACATTTGCCTTTTGATGGAGTTATGAATGCTTAGGGTTCCCCCATGAGCAGCGATTAGACAATTGGCTTGCTTTCTGTTGACCAGGATCCATCTGCTGAGAGATCCTTCCCAGAGCATAGTTTGCATGCAACCCTGGAAAATCCATTTTTCACCCTTTTATTCCTGGAAGCAAATGTTGGTGATTTTATAATAAATGTTTCTTTTCCTTCCAGACAGCTGTTCTTAGAAATGCAATTTCAGAGTGTCCCTGTACACCAATGTCGGGTGGCAAGGAGATTCTGAAGGACTCATGTAGTTAAAAAACAAACAAACAAACAAACAAAAATCTATGGAAATTAAGTTACACTCCAGCCCTTAATTTTACTTTTTAAAAGCTTATTTATTTTATTTTATGTGTATGACTGTTTTATTTCTATGCATATATGTACACTGCATGTGTGCCTGGTCCCTGTAGAGGCCAGACAATACTGGATACCATGGAACTAGAGTTAATAGAAGATTGTGAGCAATCTGTTGGTGTTGGGAATTGAACCCAGATCATCTATGTGAGCAGCCAGTGCTTTTAACCCCCGAGTCATCTCTCCACAACCTTCAAATGTATTTTTAATGCAGGCAAATGATCCATCATTTTTTAAAATTTGAATTTTCTGTTACAATTAGAAAAATTTTTCCTAGTCCCTTGAATTTATGTAGTCGTTTTCATTTTATTTAAATTAGTGGGGTGTTTGGGGGCTTAAAGTGTTATTTCATATTTCCTTGGTTTAGATAGACTCTTCTATCATTTTGCTTCCTAGCATCCTGTTTTCTAGGAGACCCTGATTTCTACTTTATCCTGGCATTCTTCCAAGTTTCTTTCTGTGCAGCATATGGGACATAGTCTATAGTCAGAACTTAGAGCATTGTTCTTCCAAACTTTGCTGCTTAGGATCCAGAACAGTGCACTTAGTACTGTCAATCAAATGTGACATCAACATCTATATATCCATCAATTTTCTAGTAGCTACATTACAAAAAAATGTTAAAAATATTTGTAATTTGTAATTAATTTTAATACATTTATTTAACTCAATATATCCCAAAGATAATCCTTTATATATGTAAATGTCATAAATTTTTTCTCATTTGTCTTTTTTCCTTTGCTTTTTTTGTTTCAAATTACATCTTTATAATCTAATAATTACACTTTCAGCACAGCATAATCTAGATTAACCTAGTGCCCAGTAGTTAATGGTTCACATATTGGGTGGACACTGACCACTCAGAGGAGTGTATCCTGGAATCACAGACTCCAAAGCAGACAGTGTGGAAGCCTGGTTGAGGGTGTTTGTGAATTCACCAAAGCTCCTGGATGAAAATCCTGTGGACACATGTTTCAAACAGGGAAATGAAAGTCATGTGTATCCCTTATCAGTGTTCTTAGCAGTCATGTGATGCTGTGAGCCATTTCACTGCGAGCATATTGCATGGACAATGGTAGGAAGTTTACTTTTTTTCATCTGGGTGTGACAACAACATCATTAGTATAAATATCAAGATTTCAAAAATCTTACAGACTTTTGTTACCTTATTGCCTCCCTAGAAGTCATAGGCAGTCAATAGGGGGGCTAAGAAGTAGAGTCATTTTTAAAATAACCATCAAATTCTCAGAGAGATGAATGGGCACCATATTGTGTGGGTGAAGTCACAAATGATGACCAGTCATTCTGTTTTGTTTTTTGTTTTTTTTTGCCAAGACAGGGTTTCTCTGTATAGCTTTGTGCCTTTCCCGGAACTCTATAGACCAGGCTGGCCTCGAACTCAGAGAGATCCGCCTGCCTCTGCCTCCAGAGTGCTGGGTTTAAAGGCGTGTGCCACCATGCCCGGCTCGACCAGTCGTTCTGACATGAAATCACAGGACTCTAGAGTGAAGATTTCTTGGAGACATTGAGTGATGCTTGAATTTTGACCACTTTGTAGTGCAGGGTTTATGTGAAAATGGGAATACAGATTATAAAACCACTACTTGTGTAAGTCAGGGCATCTCAGATCAGATGGTGGGACAAATAATACAAAATGCAGACAAAACTCTGAAGGTGCTGAAAGGTTCCAAGTGAGTTCTTCGTCATACCCCCAGGCTTTTAGTATTTGGTAGAAGTTAAAGAACCCGGAAAAGCTGTAAACAAACTTATTTACAATATTTCCTTGCAATTTTAGAGATGACTAATTTGGTGTTCTTGTATGCAAGATTGTTGATGGAAAAGAAATGCTGTGTTCCAAAAAATCTTGTGTTCCACTTAGAGCAAAATAGACACCTTTAGTTCAAGCACTTGGGAAGCAGAGGCAGGCAGGTCTTTGTGATTTCAAGGCCAGTCTGGTCTGCTTAGTTCCAAGCCAGGCCAACTATAGCTATGTAGTTTAGATCCTGTCTTTTTTTTTTTTTTGAACATTCAGTAGAATATTGAGCTAATAATTAGAAATAGCAATGCCCTGTGGTAGCAAACAGATTATTGTCTTTATTTGTGGCATTTAAGAAAGTATAGATAAGGAGCTGAGGAGAAAGCTCAGCTGGTAAAATGCTTGCTGTCCAAGATTGAGGACCTGGGTTTGATCCCTTGCACCCACATGAAAGCAGAGATTAGTTATGTGAACATGTAATCCCAGCAATGGGGAGAGGGAAGCAGACAGATTCCTAGGGCTTGCTGCCTAATCAGTTTAACTGAACCAGTAAGAAGCAGGTACCAGTGAGAGATTCCATCTTTTAAAAAAAAAAAAATGCTGGACAGAGTCCTGAGAAATGACAGTGATCTCTGGCATACACACACACACACACACACACACACACACACACACACACACACACATTTGCACACATGCACAACTGTTCACATTCCTGCACCTTTATGCAGATGGACACACAAGTGCACATGCTAAGCATCCAGGAGACACAGCATGAAAAGGCTGGGGGAAAAAGCAGTAAACACAAGCAAGGAAAGTAACAAAATAAGATGACATGGTCTATAATCAAATGTGAGCAGGTGTGATGGATGTTTATAAGGATGGGGCAAATTGTTGAAATATCATTTAAAAAACTGAGTATGTCCTAGGCTGAGTCCATTAGCAGAGTGACAGTGTTCTGATTTTTTATAACTTGTTATCAGTGCCTATAAAGTCATCTTGCTAAAGGGTATATGCCTTAAGCTGACTGGCCTCTTTCCTGAGTTTTCAAAGAAGTTACATTACAGCTAGGAATGAGCAGCTATAGGCAAGTGTCTGAGGTTCCGTCTTCCAAATGCTCTGTCTTTGGGCTAAGATATTCTGGGAATAGAAGCCTGTTGACTTGGCTGAACTGTGAGAAGAAATATCAGCACTGACATCCCCATGTGCTCCACACATCATCAAAAGCCGGCTCTTGTGCTATACAGAAAGGCATTTTGTTCTATGTTTTGACAGCTCGGGATCCAGGAGAATTGGTCTCGTGGGTCGTTTATGCTGAGTGTAGACAGAAAGCATCTTCCATCTCCTCCTGGAGTGTCAAATAAAAACCAAAAGCAGGCTAGATGATGTGACATATGCCTGCAACTCTAGCACTTGAGAAGTGGAGGCAGGAGAATTGTGAGTCTCAAGACCAGTTTGGTTTGCATGGCGTGATCCTCTGTCAGAAATAAATAAACAACACATACATAAGTAAATAAATAACTGTGTTTGTAATGTTGCTGATTTGTGGACGAGCCTGACTGTAACTGAGTAACCTCCCTGTCAGGATGGAACACATGCACCCTACCTGCTCTTTAGAGCCAGATTCTAAAACTTGATATAAAAATGCCTACTGAGGTACCAGCTAGAAAAACATCACGGAGGAGAGTATGTTAGTTAATTTTCTCAGTGCTGTGACAAAATACGGGACAAGAAGCAATTTAAGGGAGAGAGGGTTTGCTTTGGATTAGTTGGTGGTTACGAGGCAGCTGGTCACACTGTATCTGCAGGAAGGAAGGAGGAAGGAGTGTGGGCGTTGGCTTGCTTTTTCAATCTAGGATCTCAGTACAATGGGATGGTGCTACCCACATTTAAAGTGGGTCTTACCACCTTCATTAAGTGAATCTAGGAACTCCTCAATAGGCTTGCCCAGAGATTTGACTTTTAGGCAGTTCCAGATCCTGCCAAATGGACAGCCCATATTAACGACTGCAGAGAGGAGCTATCTGACTCCAGCACCGAGGGCGATGACCAGCAGGTCTCTGGCAGCACTACAGTTTACAGATGTACCACTGAAGACCTGGCCAGCGGGTCTTTAAATTTCAGTGTGCAGGTGTGTTGTGGAGGTGAAGGAGGCATTTCCATAGTGAAGCACACAAAGTAACCACTAGCTGAAGTGGACCTTTCAGGTATTAACAGAAGTTACCAGAAAAAGCTATAACTGCATCACACATTCCAGAGAGCTGGTGGATTAAAACTTCAGTGGTAGCAGGGAACTGGCAGTTTTCAGATCCAGAGCCAAATTATTGTTTTCTATCTTAGCTCCCCAAATAGCCACTCCTTGCCTACCTCTGCATCTGACCTAACCTGATGGTATCTGTATTATAAGATCCTTTTAGGACTGTGCAAACAGACCTCTGGCTTCTACCAAACCAAATGCTAAGACTGTGATCAGACGACAGAGGCCCACAACTGTGGTGATATATTGTGTACCCTAATAAAGCTTGCCTGAGGATCAGAGGACAGAACCAGCCACTAGATTAGACATAGAGGCCAGACAGTGGTGGCATACACCTTTAATCTTATCACTCGGGAGGCAGAGATTCATCTGGTTCTCTATGAGTTCAAGGCCACAATGGAAACAAAGCCAGGCAGTTATGGCACACACCTTTAATCCCAATACTGGAAAGCACACATGTCTTTAATGCCAGGAAGTGACGGTAGGGTGGAGAAAGGTATATAAAGTGTGAGAAAACAGAAACTAAGGCAGTTCAGCTGAGACCCTTTCGGGTGAGGACTTTGAGGCTTTCAGTCTGAAGATTCATGAAAACAGGAACAGCTGAGGAATTTGTGAAGTAAGGTTGGCTGTGGCTTGATCTGCTTTTCTAATCTTTCAGCTTTCACCCCAATATCTGGCTCAGGGTTTTTTTTATTAAAAGACCATTTAAGATCTGAACAACAGACAACAGTGTACTTTTAGAAGTACATTTGAGTAGGAATTAATTTATTCTGTTTCCTATAAAAACTTCATGGAACTATTATCACATTGGAATATGGTGTTTGGAGCAAACCAAGTCTGTGTTTCCAGTCCATGGTCCCTAATACTTGGTTCTAAAATAAAACTCTTTTGCTCCTTTTGAGGTGAGAGCTGTGTTTTATGTTGAAATTGATCATTTTCCATTCTTTTTGCCATTTATTCCAACAGAAGAGTGTTAGTGTGGAAGGAAGAACTAGACTCTAGCTGTTTAGAGCAGTGGTTTCTCAACACGTGGATCATGACCCCTCAGGGGGTCACAGATCAGATATCCTGCATATCAGAGATTTACATTATGATTCATAAAAGTATCAAAATTACAAGTAAGAAGTAGCAATGAAATAATTTTATGGCTGGGGGTCACCATAACATGAGAACTATGTTAAAGGGTTACAGCATTAGGAAGGTTGAGAACTACTGATTTAGAAATGCCTGGTTCTAGTCAAAGTAGGGTATTTCTGGTATGAATAGAAGTGACCCCCCCCCGCCCCCACCTTAAAAACCACACCCGTGCTAAACAGTCTATAAAGCAGATTGATAAAACACATCAGTGACTGTGGGGATTTGTAATGTTACCAGTCCAGAGCCAAATGATCTTGTACTTTCAAGATAATGTGCAAAACACTAATGCAAAAACAGCTCTTACCTCCAAGGGAATAAGAGAGTTTATTTTGGAGCCAAGCATGAGCAACCATGGCCTGGAAACACAGGTTAGGTTCCAGTGAGTGGGTTTGGGACACCCAAGCTGTTTGTCTCCTAGGACCTTGGGCTTCCTTCCTTGAGGTGCTGCCCTTCCCTGCATCATAGCGGCTGTCAGAGATATCAGGTGCAGCCCACTGTGATGCTTGGGGCCAGGGGTATCAACAGAGCTGTGCCTCAGGGCTGCTACTCACAGTCAGGCTCAGAAAGGGATTTAGGGAACAAGCCAGGCCTAGGCAAGGATAGAGAGCCATAGAGAGAAAAGCGAGGCAAAGCCATATTGCTTACACACTAAGCTTCTAGCTCAAGCCCACAATGTACCTGAGATCCAAGAGCTTGGAGCTAGGTGCAGTGAAAGTCTCCTGCCCAGCAGCAGGTTTCAAAGGCTCAACTGGGAGTTGTGATTATTTTTGGTGAAACAGCACATTCGTCCTTACAGGGTTCGTCAGGGAAACCAGATGTGATAAACAGGTGTGGCATCCTTTACCTCACTGCATTGCAGCACATTTGAACAGGAGTGTGCTGAGCAGATGCTGCCTCCTGCCAGGCACTAGTACCTGTGGAAAGACGTCAGCATTAGAGAGATTATTGTGGTATTAAGGACAACGGACATGAATTTTTGTATTGATTATGCAGCACTTGTCATTTCTGCCTTGGCCCTTTTTTTCTTTTTCTTTCTCAGAAATATCCATCATTTTAGATAAACTGTTGCCGACAGGAGCCATAACCCCATGAATGGTTTCTCCACCAGGGACATCAAACATTACTTAATTGTGTTAAAAATTTTCATGAGGGCTCACCCTATGTATGGTTTATAGGGAATGTGTCATTCACCACACATACATCCATGTTATGGCGTGACAGTATCCTGTCTATTCCCATCAATGAGGCAATGCGGCTCCCCCGTGGCATAGTTCTTTGGAGGCAGAGATGGGATGTGAGGTTCTTGTTATACAACCACACTAGCCTACTTTGCACTGTTGGCTTCTTCCTGGGGTCTCCCACATCAGCAAGCCAATCGCCTGGAGCAAAGCCCTGTTCAAGCTAATTAGCTCCAGCCCTGGCGAGCAGCAGACAGCAGATCTTAGTATCTGCCTGGCTTCTCCATCACTTCTAATCGCATCTCTGAGTGCATCCCACATCCCTGCCTCTTGCCTGTTCTCTGTTCCAATGCCGTAAGTCTCAGTGTATGAAGTCGTGACTCTGCCTTCTTTCTCAAGCCTGCTTTTCAACTTTCCTTTCAGCTTGTCTCCCAGGGCTTGATGTCCCTAGGCCCTCTCGCTTCTCTCACCTAGCTGTTACCATGTTTGTCTTTGTGAATGGTCAAAGACTATCCAGCACTCAGCCTCCTTTGCCAATGTCCCCTCCTTCCAGCATGGTTCAGGCTCTTAGAGACAAACCTTCACTTCTTTACCCCTTTTCATCATTTGTTCTCATTATAAGAAACACTGAATATTTTTTAAGCCACCACTGGTATTACCTCATAATCCAGAGTTGGAAATATACTAAGTAGGGTTGATTAGCTCTCCAGTAAAAAATAGCATGTTTCTCTATAATATATACCAGATATAATATTATCTGTAACTTATAGACCTATGGCAATACACAGGGAAAAGAGGTAGAGATAGAGACTGAGATTGGAACAAGGAAGCTTTAGATTATACACAAATGCACACACAAATATACACACACATACACAGGCAGACACATACATATAAACACATTCATACACTCACATATATACACACTCATATACATACAGGGGCACACATAATAAACACATGTGCGTACATATATGCACATAGACATGTATACATATATAGATACACATGTGTGCACATGCATGCATCTGTGTAACTACACTGTGTATGCAGACCCTTTCCATAGTAGCAGTTTCATTGTCTTGTATTGTTTAGGCAATGTGCTGTAGCTATGTGTAATTCTGTGATAGATTCCATCCTTTCTTTGACATGCCCTTATCTCCGTCTGCATTGCTGTGTCTACTGCATGTAATGTGCAATTGTTATAGGGGTGACTCTGCATCTAGAAGGCACCTCATGGGAATTCCAGGTTCCTGGATCCAAGAACTAAGAGTTGGACTGGGAACCTTTGAGTAATGATAAAAATAGAGACAGTTTACTGAGGAAGAGAAAGGTACACTTGAAGGTACCAGGGGGACGCTGCTGTTCTGAATGGCAGCAAATTGGACTCCCTTTAGATGCAAGTGCCCATAACCCCATTGAGGGAGTGTCAATGTGCAAGGCAGGCTCAGGACTGTCTGGTGGAAGCTGATTCATGCAGGTGCTGAAGAGCTCATGCTGCTCTGTCAGAAGCAGCCTGTTCTCACTGCTATGAAGCGTGACTCTCTCAGGGCTTCCCTAAGAAGGTTCAAACTGTTGTGTTAGCTCTGCAGGCAAGGTAATAAACAGTGTTCACACTTGGTATGAGGTAGGCATGCTCACCAGAGATGCCTTTCTGCTTGGGAGCTGGCTGACATACAGCTTTGTAACCCCTGGCTTTAACCCCTTAAGCAAAGTTTACTTTTGAAAATTCCTTAACAATTTTAAAGGAAAAAAGCCCAGGTAATTACATAGTATTGACAAATACTTTATATGCTGGTTTTGTTCATGGTGGTGGTGGGTGAACCCAGAATTTCACATTTGCTTAGGTCAAGAGTTGAGTACCCTGTGACTACTTTCCTGTAACCATGTTGGCAGGAATGAAGATATTCAGAAGCCACACTTATGCAGGTTCCTTTGGCTCTCAGACCACTGAGGCAATGATCCTTAAGAAACAAATTTCTATAGTAATCTCATGTAGAAGAAGAAAAAGGCTGAAGCCTGGTGCCAGGTAGGGAAAGAACTTGGAATGATTTTACACAGCTCTTATAGCTTCTCAGATCACCTTGCCAGAGAGACTGGAGCCTTGATAATGATGGTTCAGTGATAGGTGAAGTACACCTTCACCTGGACTGCCTAGCTAAGCATGCACCATTTAATCCTCATGCAAAGACCCTGATTATAGACTTAGGGGTGAGAGCTAACCTCTTGTTCCTCTTCTCAATATGACGACATTGAGAACATCTCCTTGCTTTCTCTTTCAATTGTCTCTTTAGTTGGCCTGTGAAGGATAGATGGCAAACACTCTATCTTTAAAGCTTCCCGGACTCTGAATCCGACAGTTCCAGTGGCATTCCAAACCCCACTGCTTCAAGTGTCAATCACAAATCCAGATTGTCTCCTCTTCTAGGCAATATGTCAAGGTTCCTGTAAGACTGCCTTTGCCTCTGGTTTGATCATTTTTAAGAATTGCTCACAGAACTCATAGAAACTTGGCAGTCCCTAGATTAGCTGTTTATTATAAGAAATTGCAGCTCAGGAATGCTTCTTGGCCTTTGGTAAAGCAGAGCAGGCAGAGAGCAACTAGAAAGCAACAGCTGTTCACAACATGGTGGCTGGGAGTTGGGAAGTGGAGAAGGAGAGGAGAAGAGAGAAGGGAAAGGGAGGGAAGAAGAGGAGGGGAGGGAAGAGGAAGAGAGGGAAGGGGTGAGGAGAGGAGGGAAGAGAAGGGGAATGGAGAATAGAACATACCTTTTTCTTCTAAGCTCATGTTGCTAGTAGCCTGTTGACTCCACCTTTAAGTCTCCTTGCCTTCCCAAGAGCTCCTTAAGCCACGAATTCCTAGTCCCTATGATCCAGTCAGCCCTCCAATGCTTTACTTTTGAACACTGCTTCACTGGGGGCCAACCCTGTAACACATGAGATTTTTAGGGGGTGTTTTGATCCAAAACACCACGGTGAGACTGAAGGGTCCCAAGGCCAGGCTGTGTAACTGCCTCAAGGAGGCAGGGGCTGCTGACTTTGCTACTCTCTGTCTGGTGTGGCTTCACATCTCCAGCAAGCAGTGGCCAGGGGAGTAATAGAAAAACAATGCAAAATGAAGACAGAGAAGGATTCATAAGTTCTGACTGTACAAGGAGGAGAAGAGCTAAAGGGAACATTAATTACACTCACTGGAAAGAAGGGCTTTTATCGGAGATAGGAATCTATGCAAATTATGCACAAAAATGTTATAAAATAAAAGTAGACTGGATATTAAAGACTTTAAGTAATGCTTTTAACATTTCAAAAGCATATTAGTTCTAGCCCAGTTGACTGCCCCCTCTTAAACTTTCAAATGTCATTTACCAAAATGAAATAAAAATGAATCGAGATTTTTTTTTCATATAACCACCTTATTTATTTACCCACTCTACAGAGATCCACAGACAGATAATATAGATAGCCGAAATGACCCTGTTAAAATTTTCAGAATTAAATTATTTTTTATAATAGGGTCCTTGCATTTCATTTCAATTTTTTTTTTTCTCAAAAGCTAGGTGTTAACAGACACCAGTTCACTCATTAACAGCACTAATTTTGATTTTCACCACTGGCTTCACAGGTTGTTGGGATGTCCTGGGGAGTGAACTCACTGGGTAAAGTGCTTACCAGACAAACATGAGGATGTGAATTTCAGCCCCAAACCCATGTGAAAAATCCTGAGCATGGTGGCATGTGTTTGTAGTCCCAGTGCTGGGAAGGTAAACACAGGAAGATTCTGGGTACTCATTAGCCAATCAGTCCATATGCTTCTTTCTAGGCCAGTGTGAGAGACCCCATCTAAAAAAAAAAAAAAAAAAAAAAAAGGTGGACAATGTCTGAGGAGTAATATCTGAGGTTGTCCTCTGACTCCTACACATAGGTTCACACATAGGCACACATTCATGCATACACATATACTTATGCGTGCATACATTCACACTCCCTGAACATCCCCCACCTCCACAAAAAATGGTGGAAGCTATTCTTTCATAGAAAATGATTTGTCTATAGTCTCTATTGTTGAAGACTATGCCAACATGGAGACTGAAAGGCCATAGCATAGATGCTGGAGATAAAGGTCGAAGTTTGTGGCACTGGGAGTTCAGTGGGTAAAGTGATTGCTGTGTGTAAGGACCTGAGTTCAGATGCCAATACCCATGTAAAGAGGTCAGTGTGGTGGTGTGTGCCTATAACCCCAGCCCTGGAGGTGTGGGGAGGGACAAGAAGGTCTGAGGGCCTTATTAGCCAGCCATCTTCACTGAAATGACAAGATTCAGATTCAATGAGAGACTGTGTCTCAAATAAGTAAGGTTGGAAGTGACTGAGGAGACACATCCAGATTCATCCTCTGCCCTTCACACACACTGTGCAGGCACACACACCTCCATTACACACATGCCCACATGTATATACAACACACACAAAGTCAAGTGTACCTTATACACAGCCCTGACATTGTCGTAACTCCAGTGTTAAGCTTTCATCTTCTCTGGGCAGTCTTTTGTTGTTCTGAATTCCCTAGAACTGTTTGTCTCTATGCATTTTTCCCTCTTGGCCTAACTCCATAGAGGAATTGCTGGGCAGAATTAACACAAATATTTGCTTGCCTAGAAAAAAGTACATTTCAACAAACCTCAAAATTTAGAGGGGAAAAAATCAGCTGACACTGTCTCATTGACTGTGTCTTTAAAAATCTTAAAAATTCTGCCTGGGTTGGGCAAGCTCACACTCCATGAATTCCCTTCAGTGCCAGAAAAGGTAGACTGCTTAAAAAAATAAATAAAGCAACATTTCCTCATAACTATAGAATGGGGATATATTTTTGAATATGAAGGGTTACGTGGGACTTCTCAGGCAGCTTTTTCGGCAAAGAAATCTATGAAGATGGATGTGAACAGGAGCGAATCAATCTATACTTTCATCTTAAAGTTCACTTCACACTTCGGTGACAAAGGATGACAGATTGGGGTCCTGTGAGAAAATTCATGGCTCTGTCAAGCTGCTCCCATTTAGCCAGCATGCCACATAGACAGTCTGCTCATAGAGGAGAAAATATTAGATTTGATGATTCTTTGAAGGCAAATATTTTAAGTTAACATATTTAGGGAAATAAATGCC